>NC_087138.1:10605000-10905000 GCF_030705265.1 Helicoverpa armigera | reverse complement strand
GTTCACCATGTTATTAAAAATCAAAATTTTATGATCTACATCATCAGAAGTCATTAATGGTGTCCAATCAATATCTAGCGCATCCTTGACCAACCGCTCAGTATCCATCCTTGCAAAACAACGCCTATGCAAAATCTTAGGCTTGGGCTTAGGAGGTTTGAGGATATAGGAGAGGAAAATAAGGTCGTGGTGAGAAAAACCAGGCGCAGAATATTGACCGTGACAGGAAATAAGGGAGAGGTTAGACGTCAGAATTAAGTCCAGCCAGGAATCATCACCAATCGTAGATCGGTGAGTAGCCTGAAGAGGTAAAATATGCAAGCTGGATGATTCCAAAACGTGCAAGAGTTTACGGGTTCGAGGAGAGTTGGGAGCAAGGAGATTTGTATTAAAATCACCCATGATGATGTAATGAGCATACTCAGAACCTAACGATTCTAAAACCGATTCCAAATCAGTGAAGTAGTCTACAGAGGGGGGGCAGTAAACCACACCAACGACGGCTTTGGCTCCTTTAACTGAAACCTCCAAAAAGAGAAATTCAGCACTAGGCAGAGGACTAGAAGAAGTAGCCAAGATCTTATAAGGAAAGTCCGATCGCAGGTATATTGCCACGCCACCCCCTCTTCTCCCAAGCCGATCATTCCGAATAAGAACGAAGCCAGGTAGAGGGTACGAGGTGGATAAGAGATTTGGTTTGAGCCAGCTCTCGGAAACCAGGACGGCATGCACATTGCTGTTGAAAAAAGTCTCATATAGTTCACTATAGTGACTAGGAACACTTTGAGCGTTAATATGACACACATTTAACACCTTATCTGTTTGCTTGAATTGATTTCTCAATGTATCCCCAAGTGTATCAGTCAGAGAACAGAAACTAACATCACTATTACTCACATCCAAAGACTCATTGGCAGAAAGAAAACAGTCGTCATCAGAATTCATAAATCCTAAATATATAAACTAAAAAAAATATAACTAAACAAATAATTAATGATTTTAAAAATACAAACAGAATTGACCTCCACCCGCCAGCTAACACCAATAAAAAAAAATTTGAAACAAAAACATAAAACAAAACAAAACATAATAAAACTTCAAAGAACATAAAAAAAAAAGAAGAATGAGACTATTTCTGAACGAGAAGTATTTGATCCGTGCAATGACTGACATTTTAGTAGTGTGACAGCTGACAATGACAATTCAAGAAAAAGTACCTGCGGTTGTGGAAAGAAAAGCAATCTAAACGTTAAATTATTCTTATCCTTTTTGCGGGTAAATAACAAATTGAAATACAAATTACAAAGGTACTATAAATTTATCAAATTTGGTAAGATAAAAGATTACTAGGAGAAAAAAAAATTAATAAATAAAGCAATAGATATAAACATTAAGTAAGTATAGTTATAAATTAATTATGGTTCGTTTCTAATACTAAAAATGTCAGTCACATACCAATAATAGATTTATTTCCAGGGTATCTCACGACGTTATGCAGCATTAGATTTCGAAGGGTACTTCTCCAGGAGAGGCTTTAGCTCATCCATCGACACAATCCGGTGGCGGCTGCCATCCGATGCCTTAATGACTATCACGCCATCCTGCGTCCAACAAGCACGCATACCGAAATGCAGCCGTGCCTTCGCGAAGATGGACTGCCTGACTTTCGTCAGGAACTCCTTGACTGAGACTTTGGTGCCTCTCAACCTAGTCTTAGCCCTCCAAACAGTTGACTTGACATCCCAAGAAGCAAACCTCACAAGAATGGGCCGTGCATGATCCTTACTAAGACTGCCAAGTCGGTGGGCAACTTTTATGCTGGCTGCTGCTATGTCCTTTAGACCCAATTTGCTGCCGAGGACACCAAGGACCATGGAAGAGCAGTCCTCATTCTCTTCTTCAGGAAGCCCTTGAAAGATCAATGCTTTTCGTCGGTGCCTCATCTCCAACCCATCAATGTGCAGCACACACTCGGCTATCTGCTTCCTGAGTAAACCCAACACGTTGAAGATGAGCTCCCTGAAGGCCCGGAACTCCTCAGCAATTTTAGCGACGGTTTCCTTGGCAGGACCTGCAGCCTGAATTTGAGCTCCGAGTTGGTCCATCTTCTGACTGAAACTCTCCTCAAGACTTCTCTGTATCGACAGTATTTCTGATAACTGTGACATCTTCCTTATATTGCTTATAGTGACTTTGTAAATATGTTAATATTATTCAATGTGCAAGTGTTGATGGTGATGTGGCAGGCGGTGTTAAGTACTTAATCAGGTTACATTTAAGGCTCCCAATGTAAGTACCCAATAATTAAGTTGTATTATTAAACTTTTACTAAAAATAATTTAAAAAACTGAATTAAATATATTTTTAAAAAGCTCAGAGAATCTGAGATACGTGTCAACTTTTTCTACACCTACCCCAAAAAAAAAAAAATGCGCTGCGGTACTTTCTTAAACCAGAAAAAAGTGAGGCATTTGTGTGAAGAGACTGATCCTGGCTAGTCCGAATAAGGGATGTTCGCCTACGAAGTTTAATTGCATAGTATAATTAGCGTTTTGCAAAGGACGATACCGTTGTTGGGTTCACGGTATCTACCGTCCCGTACCCTTCGATCCCATACCGTGTTGGCGTGACGGTATGGAAAATAGCTTAATATGATTGCTACGCTTAAGAAAATGTTAAGGCGTACTAATCTGTATGGATATTGATGACGAAATATAATTTATTTACGTAAAGATGAATAGTAGAAGAAGACATGAATCCTATTACATGGTGTATTATAATCATAGTCAAGACATACAGATTTGCCATTCAAATTCATTCCGGCGTCACACAAACATTACAATTTATGAGCACTTTATATTCCAGTTGATCTGGTGCTGCACGACTATACGGTGCAACAGACGGTTAGGTAACATGTCAATTTTAACGTTTCTACATTGCACATAAACGTCGAGATGACTCTGATAAATGGCTTCAAATAAATCCTCTTGATTCATAGCCGTATTCCATTACGAAAACCTAGCATTTTATACAGTATGTATCGTGGAAATCCTTATTATAAAGCTGCATTTTTTTAAAGTAAACTTGAAATTCGTATACGTTTCGATATAGCATTCGAAATCTTCTAGTAATCTAAGAAATACCCAACACTATCCTATGCAAGTTTCCGATGCCCTCTTGCAAGCCATTGTATATCACATGCAATAAATTGGAGGATATATATTTCAGAATAGTCCAGGTCGTCGATCATTTCTTGCGACGTACGTAACCACAGAACACACTCATAATACTTATAGCGGTCCGACGTCTAGTGTACCAGGCAAACATAGCCCGCCAGCCGCTCTGTGTCGTGTTTATAATTCCATTCCCCGGAGAGATCACTGACTAACGTAATTACACAATACACTAGTTAATCGTGTTTGATCCATATGCTGTCTGGGTTACGTCGACCCTTTTGTCCTTCTACATACACCACCGATTTAGTACATTGTTGATGTGTAACGTACCCGTGTCTGAACCTATCCAATCACTACATTAACTACAATGTAAACGTCCTATGCAAAGACAATCTATTTGCAGAATCTCTGAATATTGGTCAACAGCGAGCACACCCAAATGCCGCATTACCTTAATTAGGCCCATAAAATACAATATTTATCTCAATAATTACGGTCTACTTGGTTTTTATGATCCCAAATAATCTTAATTAGGTCGGTGTAATATATTATACCTTGTGGGTAAACTACTGGGTAAGCGGAATGATCACAGCGCGAGCAATCTGACAGTCCCATTATACGGTAGCCGCGCTCGGTCATCCGTCACTTGACTGCTTCGTCTGGCTGAGTAAGAGCGCCGCTCGATATTCACCGTCTGCTGTGATCTGTTACCCTGGTACTTACTAACCGACAGGTTGTATCGTGCATTTGAATTAAATTATAACTAATTATTTCTTTTGGTTGAGTATGAAAATAAAAACAATTTTATCTTTGTGAAAATTCTTCATAGATGGATTGGTCTAATTTATTGCTGCTCAAAAATGGGAACAAGGCCTAAAACTGTTGTAGCATTTAGTAAAGCGCGTCGCCCTTACACACCCACCCCAATTATACGTAGCTAACTAACTATAGCTATTTATCCACAAAGGTTAGTCGCGTTGTTGGCTCAAGTAGGGTAAATACGCCAAATGTCGGCCTCCCCCCAAACTTCGGCCGTCTGTACATTTTCAGCTTGCATTCATTCAAAAGGTAATTAAGTGTCAGTTTTGCTCCTCGAATTGCAACCTTGGTTTATACTCTATACGTACAAATCGTTACTATCCGATTCTGTCACTTACTCTTCTCATACTGAGCGTCAGTAGCGATTGCGCCGTTCAAACATCAAATTCGCATGTAAAGTAGCTTACTCGAAGTGAAAACTCACATTTTGGGGATTGATATTAGAACGATAAAACATTTATTTATTTTTGTTTTAAGCTTTATTATCACTAATGGGTTATTTTTACTATATTTTAAGATAGTTTTTTCAGCGTTTTGCGTATATTTTTCAAGGAAAAATAGGAGGCCGCCATTAGGACAACAGTTTTGACTTAAAACCGGATTCTCGGCCGTGGCCGACTTAAAGTAAATGCAGTCTATTTTATAAATTCCTATTGTACTCATTCCGTTGGCTTAACAAGAGAATTTGCAAACCTTATAGGCAAATAGATCTATTTTACGTTTAATAGCCAAATAACGGCCGGGGTGATATCAGTCGAATGTCGAAAAATAAGGTACAAGAAATAGGGGCCGACATTAGAAATATTAAAGATCGTAATGTCGACCAGCTTCGAACTCGAGCGCCACTATACAGGCCGATGAAAAAAGACTTTTATATTTTTTTCATTTTCTCAAAATGAAATTATTTATTTATTATAATTTATTATATTGTAAAGAAGTTAAGTTTAAATGTATTGTAGGCATGTTTATGGTAGCTTTATGGTTTGGGACTTGCTACATATTAAACCGATCTTATTAGCTTAAAAAATATAAATGGTTGGTCGAGAATACGACTTTTTTATTGTTTAGGGGAAACAAAAAAATATTTTACTATTAAACAATTACAAATGTATACTTAGTATTATATTAATTGGCATATAGAATTCATCTGCCAAAATAAATCATGTTACTAATATTTGTCACTGCCTTAATTTGAAACACCCTATACCCGGCCGACATTTGGAAAAAACGCGACCGACCTTGGGCCGTGAATGGCCGACTTTAGGGTTTTTCTGCTCTCGACGCATCTAAGCCTTATTACTTTTTTCTTTTCGTAGAAATATCAATCTTATGCCTTTAAACATGAAATAGATTAATCAAACTATCCAAAACCGCATCAGAAACTATCTTTCGTTGGAAACTGATGGTGCTATAGCGAACCGCAGTCAGAAAATCGCTAAGGGGGCCGACATTTGGCATATTTACCCTATAGCGTTTTACGGACCAGGGAGAGGCCGTATTTCGTCACACATATAATTATGACGTCACTATACTCATGAAAGTAAAAATAATAAACGGTAAACTTGTGGTTTTGTGTTCATGATAAATGAAGTAATTCAATATTTCAATTTATTTGAACCGTGAGTGTGAATATTGACGTCGAATATCGGATGTCAAATAGACTTTATAGGTATCAATTAAATTCATTGCAACGTTTAAAACGTGTTTGTGTGTTACACTTTTGTATATTTTATCTTTATTTGCATTGTTGAATGGAATTACACCTTTTATATGTTTCATTTGTACAGCTAAACGAATTTAGTGAATAACCGAGTGTTGTTAGTTTTTAGCGTTTAATGTAGTTACGAGCAGCAGTTAGAGGTTGTAAAAGTGAGAAGCAGAATGTCAAAGATCCAGTGACACAGATCGCAACGAGTCAATAAACCCGGCGTATGTAATGCGCGATGTAAATCAGTAGAACATAGGTTGTCACTTAAGCAATAACGTGGCGATGCTCAATAAATTGCTTATCGCGCTCCCAGCGACCGATATCCGCGCAAAGGTTTACGATATTGCGTAAATCGCGGCGATATTCCTACAACAATGTGCCAGCATCACGGCTCGTAACATTAACGGTTATTGTTACACCAATTGCTGGATATATTTTTATTCTGATTATGTTCGTGTGCGACATCATCATCTTAACGTTTGTGATAAATCTAGTGTTAAATATTTACTTTAAATAGTTCTGTACAAGCAATCTCCGTCTCCTAGAACTGTTGTTAATTTTGTAATGGCTAACATTCTTATTTACCTAGTGCATGCTAATGTAGTTTTTAGTACTGCGGTCTTGAATAAATATAATACTTCTAAGACTTAAGTGTGTAGGTAAACGTATTATCTCATAAAACTATACGTATATTTGTATAGTTACAACACAGCAATTCAATTGTAAAATTAAACAATGAGATTCTCCTAATAATTTGTTATCCTAGTTATTTGTCGTACAATACCGAGTACATTCCCTAATGTGTATAGCTTGTAGGGGCGTCATTATGCTTACCAGGGGAGCAGAAGCGTGAGCGATGTGTACACATTAAAACCGGCGTGCACGTGTGATTGTAACTAACAGCATTTCCAGCGCTTTCCTATCAGCGCAGCCAGTCCAATTACCAAGAAGGTAATCTGCGCCCGGCGCACGGAAATTGTCGCCTCGTGTTATTAGTGCACTCCGCCAGTTTTGCAGCGATGCAGCGGCGCGGCGGCGGCGCGGAGCCATATCGGATTGTCAACTAGGCGCATATAAACTACTCAGAGCTTTTAGCGGCGCTCTAAATTTTAATGCACGTGAATTTTAATACTTTAGCTAAATTAATTGGTCCACCGAACTGGAAGTTTGTCGGGGCTTATACGCGTGCTCGTGTTATTTTATCGACTTTCACGTAATCTAGTCGGCCGATCTGGGTAAGTGCAGATTGAGACCTCCCCGGCTAAAGTTGGGAAGGTCGTTTCTGCTATCGATGGGTGTATAAAGGTGATTTATGGTCAGTCAGTTGTCCTCATTGCTAAACTTCAATGATCAAGGATAATATCAATTGGATTGACGCGGTAGAAAATTGCATTGAAGAAAAGTCATGTAATGACTTATGTATTTAGATTATATCTCAAACTGTTCGAGGAATTTCTAATATATCCGTCTTTGACCACATTTTGCCGATTGATTTACCTTTCCCGTTCACACAGACAGCTTTTATACCACAGACGAGTCTTCAAAGGCGCAATCAGTGTTGCCAGATAACAGCTGTGATCAAGATTTATAAGAGAGCTTCGCCCGAATGGACGCTCGTTTAAATAAATGTCCGTTTCAGTGCTCTTTAGTCATTCTTTGCGAAGAAGATTGCTCGTTCAAACATTTAATTGTATCAAGCAGTTCTAAAAATATGGTAATCCAGGGGATGTAAAGCTTTCACAAAGTTAGTTATGACTTTTGAAGTTCCTTAAGTCACTTGCTTGAAGTAATACAAGCCCTCACCCTACCATGATCGTACTTCAGGAAATAGCGTCTGTGTTTTGTTTATCAAACGGAACAACAAAATAATCCAAACCCAAAGTACAGTTGGCACAAATAAGTAAAGTTGTCCCTTTATAATAGTGTTGGCATTTTGTTGTGAAGTCAATAGCAGTGTGTTTAGTGCGAGATAACTTTGTATCGGCGTGTATTGTACAAGTTGTTTCGATACAAAGTTAAGCCGTTCCGCCCGCAGGGGATGGCACAGAGTAATGAGTAGAAAGAGCTCTCTCACCCGAACACCCTTAAAACGAAACTATTCGCAAAATGTATTATGAATGAAGGCGCCCCTCGCCTTATCTCACAAGTTTCTTTACAGATAAAATTGTTTTATGTATGGAACAGCACTTGTATACGAACTTATCTGTCTATCTCCTCTTCTGTGTATAGTTACGTGGACTAATGACAATGCACGTTGTGACTTCACAGAGGTTCTCCAAAAATAAAGTCCAGTCCGTTATGGATTAGGCCCTTTGAGCTGACTGTAGGGATAAGCTGCACTGTTACCGGTGTAGGTTTGCCACCGCATTATTAATACTTTAGCATGTGTCACTTCCCTTATGTTAATAAAGACATAAAATTCAGTTCCAAACATGAATCATAATAACGTTTTTATTTGGCATGAAGAGCGCAGAGTGTGTCAACACGAGGGTTTAAGTTAATAAACAAGCGAGGTGTTATAAGGCCGCGCGGCACACAGCAGTAATTTCCCAAGCGGCGACGTAAGTGCGTGTCTCCGCGGACGCTCAGCTCGACCGAGTGCCCACTCGCTCTTTGTATGACGCCCGCACAGAACTACCCTACTATAACAATCATTCTCTTCAAACTATTCCAAAGAAACTCGCGAAAACTCTACCTGAAAGTCTTTGCTTTTTTATGCATTAACGTGATAACGATCAGGTTTCCAACCTGTCTGCCGTGAACTGACGGCCCACTTTATAATCATTTGTGTAACTTGAAGCTCTTCAGTAGTCCAATACTAACTAGTCTAAACGGAAACCCGATCGAAGTTCGCTTAGTTAACCAGTAAGTTAAATAGTCAAAAGAGCCTTTTAGTTGGACACGCTTGCTGCCGATAGCTTCAACTTGCCACAGACAATACTAGTTGTTTTACTTGCTTATTATTTGAACCATGAAGTTCTGGTGCATTATTTATTACCATATGTAATTTATGTATTGATATGCATTCTACATTAGAGTTTGTTGGCTGTAATGTTCCTGTGCAAAGTATTTCGATAATCCTTAGTTTTAACCTGGTCCTATTGAGGCTGCATAAGTTTGCATCAACAAGAAAGAATGTCTGGTAAAATGAAATGTAGCCAGTTTTTATATTCTTTCGTTTCGGCAGTAACAATGTGTGGTTTTTGTTCACGTTCTCTTTCTTCACATGTCTTTTTATTGTGAGGCATTCTGGCACTTTTAGTGATATGTCTATTTTGTTTGAATGGTGGATCGTCGCGTTATCACATTTGCGGCTGGCGTTTATGTTCGCAAATGGGTGTTTTGATATTTATGGTAATACTCTTTTATTAAAACAGGAAACAATTCCGATTGTACGGTAACGGTCGGAAAGTGAATAAAATGGCGGGCAACAAAATGTCTCGAAAGAAAGATCGGTGACAAAGTACGCATTAAATATTAAGCAAGTTTGAAATGAGGAAAGCAATCATTGTGCAAATACTGTAATCATAATAAAACGTTCTCAGAATAACTGTGGATGAATTTCAATTTACAATAATATTGGTGTTAATGCTTTCTTTGTGCTCGTGCAATTTAATTGCTCTCGGATTAAAACAAACTTTACATATTTCTATTTATTTTAATCTACTCGACTTTACAGGAGCATTTAAAAGATACCTTAAAATGCATGAAATGCTGATATGATGATAGCCGACGTAATCTCTCCAAGGCGAGCTCATAAACAAACGTTGGGGGCTCGTACATAAAACACGTCTCGTTGCGTTGTCACATATGCGCACATATTTTTTGTGCCGTTGTGTTGGTAACTCGTTCGTTTGCAGGATTTACTGCCGCCACTCCACTGCTGCCAACTGGCTGGTTTTTACTATCTACTGGAGAGGACACGAGGAAAATAATTACTTGAGTCATTTATTTCGACTAAGTATTTTAAAGAATTTCAAGTTATTTAAGCCGGTGGAAACATTTCTAATATTTTTTTGCCAGAAAGTAACTGAGTGTAACATTTTATAAATAACTTTTTCTAATAATATTTTCCTTTGAATGAATGTACCGATGCAGGCAACGAAGCTCCGCTAGCCAGTATGCCTGACAAACGACCCTCCTCAACTGTAGCAATTTCTGCTAGTCTAGTACTTTTCTACTTGCCCACAGACTGTTTACGAAATGATTTAAACGGGTGGGTGGTTACTATGGAATTTATTCATTTTAATTTTGCGAAATATCGTTTCATATTTTATTAGAATATTCTTCTTGAGTAATCTCTTTGTCTTTGTTGACTTTTGTAAGTTACACAATTTGTAATTACTGCTTGGAGTCTGTCAGGATCGGACTGCTGAATTCATTATCCGATAACTCCGACCTTGCTCTGTTCAAAGACTTCAAAGGTTATTTGAATAATTCCCAGGGAGCTGTTTGTTTCGGCGCCTTCCTTCAATATTTCTATTTCACTCAACATAATATGACGTGAGGAAGGTGTGAACTAAACATATTATTTCACTTACCTACAATATTTCATCTCCAATTTTGTATCTTTCAGTTACGTTTTGTATCATTGTATCCTTTAACGATTCAATAGATTTCTAACGATGACAAGCTCCGCTTTGTACGTCGACCTACAATCGGGTATTAATCGTATTGTGTCTTTTCATATCAAATATAAAACCTTATCTTTACATTTGATAATAATTGAATGACATGATTTTTAAATGGGCTAGACATGTAATAATTGATGGCTTGCGGTGATTAACTATATATTTATTTGAAGTTGGTGAGTTTTCCCCACGATTTAAGTACATTTTATAAGAGTTCCCGGGACTGGGCAACGCTTTAAGGATGTCCCGTTGGCATTGAATTGAAAGGCACGGCCCAGGCTATTACGTACAGCCGGCCATCATAGGCGGCAGACGTGGCCGCTTCATTCCATACATAAACTACACTGTCCCACTTATTCTTTTACATAGCGCACAAAATTGGATTTAATGGTCACATTTATCATGTCGTCCTAGTCCTATTTTCGCTCTGCGAATCTCAAAGAGAATTCTGTCTGGCGGCCGATTTATTTTTCTAGCTGGCTTAAGCTGGCCCATACCAGTAATTAGTGAGTTCGTGACGAAAATATATTAACAAGAGTATGTGGTAGGCTGACTGAATTTACGCAACGCTTAACGAGTAGGGCCGGTCTTTACGCAATTGAGAAGGCTTGCTGGATATTTTTAAGCTTAACTTCGTCAGTGACATGAATATTGTGAATGATATTTTTTTTATAAACGAGACGTCGGACGATGCAAATAGTCAAGTGCACACTTATGAGAAAACGAGTGAATTTGTGTGCTCTATCAGCGTCTGCGGGGATTACCTTGACTTTAGCGCTTCACCGCGGAGGGTCTCTCAGACATCACTTGGCGCAAAATAAAGAGATCGATACGTTCGCCTCTATTGTCTGTTGCACATTCCACTGAGCCTTGCTATTGCCAGTGCGTAACGCTCGTCTATAACGAAACCTTCACAGAAAGAAAACTATTTCTTCTTAAGTTACGAACATACATGACCAGAATTTGGGATGTTAGTTTCCAAACAACTACTGAACGCTAAGATAAAACGCAGATACTTTAAAAACTTTTTGGACTTCCTCACTCGTCAGTCCTTTTAGATTTGTTGGCGGACGCAAGGGTTCCTGCAAACCTAAATTAACTCAACAACTCGGTAAATAAATTAGAGAGCATAAAAAAGTTTAGTCCCCGTCCCCGAGCGGCGCCAACGTAGTTTCCGTTTGTTAACAAGAATTGTCAAGGAATATAACAGCGCCACTAACTTACCTGTTCTTGTTATTTTAATAGTTCTTTTTATAAGCTTACTTTTAGTATTTGTATTGTGAAATCTAATATTCTTGAAATGTACAGCGTTTCTTTTCTTAAATATTTCTTGTACGTCTTAAAAATATTTGGAAAAATCTGCCACGATTTTATACTCATTTAACGTCGAATGAGTAGTCATTTGCAATGTCATTTGTTGCCCAAATAAAATTTAACAAACGTTCGTATTTGTCGGCATCTTAATCGGCGGCAGTCAGTATCCGTCACCGCAGTTTGCATACCCCCGACAAGCGAGCTTCTGCCTTATTTAATTATTTGCCATCGTGTTGACAATTCGCAACTCGTTTGTAATATTTCACAAAGTACACTTGAGCAAATTAAACTGGAAGCTCACAATTTTATACCTTGAACTCATTGTGGAAACGAGATTTGCTCCGGGAAAATCTCGTTTCAGTTATAAAATTAGGTTAGGCGCTGTTGCATTTATCTTTTGAATGTGCTTCATGTTCCAATTCTCGTCATTTGGGAGATGCGAGGAACAAGCTTACACTTTGTACGTCCATTACACGTCAATACTGAGAGCAATTGAATTGAAACTGAGCTGAAGGTGTGCGGGGAACTTGTTGTCAAGTGATCCACAATGTGTGTAAATGAACATCAAAGTGCAGTTAAGTTAGACAGCTGCGGCGGCCTGTCTGTTGCATCGACAGTGATTGCGATCGGAAACAATTACTGAGCTCCGGATGTAGTGCGCTCAGCTAACTTACTGCGTGATTATTCTGCACTCCTGTTGCTTCCACGAGCATATTGATTGTTCACACTAAATAACCACTTTGTGGCTACGAACCCTAGTGGATTAGGTATTTGTAAACCACAAAACAGTAGCTGAGATGTTGACAACTGACCACAATCTCGCGGTTAGATCACCAACGCTGTGATCGACGCGTCATGCCAATTGCGGTTCTGGAATTTCTGCAAGTACTAGTGTAGTGGCTGAAAATGTGGAAAACTTTGATACTTACACATCTCGAGACTAAGTGAACCGTAACGAAGGAGGGAGTGTGTCTGGTAATCCAATACACCCTCCTATGCTGACGCGACAGATGAGTTCCTCCACCGAAGCGTTTTAAATTTAATATAAGCAACTCGCAATTTTCTTATATCGTTCGAGGAAAACTATTTCATAAAAGAAGTTATAAAAAGATAACGGTTATCTATGAATGTAACTACATTTGGATCATTGTCATGTTGGAAGATTGATGTGTTTCGGTACGATGTTCGCGGAGCCGGCCTAAATTGAGTGATACCTGCAGACGCAACCCCTCGCCTCGTAACCGCGTTTATGAGTATCGTTAAAGTGGGATAGCGTTTACTTCAACTGTACTTGTACCCTTCGCTTCAAAGATTATTTTGAAGTGTACTCTTCACTTGACGCGTCTTAGATGTCAATCAGCTGTGATGTCTTTGCAGCAATCCTTACTTTTAAATTCATTATCGTCTGAATAACAGTGTAAAACATATTTCTGTACATTACATTTTTTATCTAAGAACATGTATTGTTGGCAAATTACTCAGGTTCGTCTAACACGCTCATTCGTCAAGTAAACAATATCGCTACAGCGGAGGATCATAGTACAATGTTGAATGGAGACAGGTTGCCAGGCAATCGTCTAAGAGCCCAGTTACTGCGCGCCGTAAGTGGCTACAGAAGGACCGACTGTATTGTTAGCCTGAGATACGGTTCACCTCACAGCACTGGAATACAGCCACATTTGAATGAAAATAACCAAAATAGTTAGAGGACATGCTATAATAGATTGTTGTTATTAATTTCTGTCTTCAATTTAATATGATTTAGAATCATTTAATTCGCCATTTAGGGCCATTTAATCATTTTTGTTAACAATTGTCCTATATACAAGATACAGGATTTAACTACAGTAGCTCGTAGATAGGAAAATGCCTCTGCAGAATTATGAATCTGATTTATCAAAGTAGTGATATTAATTATTATTAATATAAAGTGTACCTTCTGTAGGTATCGTGTTTGAAGCGAGCTTCCCCCTAGACAGTCTGCCGCGCCGCCATTTGTGGAAAATAATAGCGACTATCTCCCGCCATTTTATTGTAAAAACAAACTACGTCAAAATAAAACCTATGGGCGAGGTAACGAGCGCTGGCTTTTGTTTAGCTTTTAAATATTTTTTCCTGTTTTACAGAGAAAGGCGATAGTTTCTTTAATTATCACAGTATATCACGCCTCGAGCTATATAAATTAAAATAGGTTTCAGTAATGTAGTAGTGCGTTTTTTTTATAATTTAATGTCTAAGAGTTATGTTACTAAATACAATGTTTTGTTTGTTTCAGGTAAGTTGGAATCAAAACTGCAAAATTCAGGAAGCGGCATGTGAATTGGGAAAATACATATGTTTGTCACAAGCATAAACAATGACCAACATAAGCATGTAATGTGCTGTTCATGCTAAACAACGTTGTAACTTCAAATGTATTTTGTAAGTGAATAGCTATTACACGTGTTAGTCTCTGTTTGATATCATAATGATATAATAAGGGTGCTTTCTGTCTCCATTATTTACGCTTAGTTTTCCAGTTTGTAAGGCTGCGTGAGGTTAATTCCAAGTTTTAATTAAGATCCCAAGATCCGCTCTCGTCGGATGTCGCCAAAGGGAATTTCGTTCCGTCTTTTTACCTTTCTTACCTTAAATTTAATTTGGCTGACATGCAATAACAAACAAAGGCCTTGTCGTACAGACAAAAGCAAATACCGTTTTATTTAGATAATTAGCTGCGGAGCGAGCGCGGCCGGGGCGCGGCGCTAGCTAGCGCGTGTGGTGCTAAGGTGTAATATGTAAATAATTTATGTACACGTGTGTGTGCAAAAGTATTTTAATTAAGCGAATTGTTCAGTTGGCGTGACCGACGCGGGGGTGAGGCGCGGGGGAAGAGCCCCGCGGAGGGAACACTGCCGGGATTGTTTTTTGATTATTCCGGTCGGCCTCCAGACGGACCCGGCCCTAATTAATAAGCAGTTAGGGCGTAACCGCTAAACTATGAAGTTGTTCGCACGAAGACCTCGCCTCTACTTACTTTCTTAGTGTTACTGTATATAGATGTAGGTACTAATTTATAATATTAAACTGTGGGTACTACAGTATCCTAACTTAAATTAATACAAACAACTACAAAATAAAAACATAGTACGAAACATGAAACATTATTCAATCAAGCAAAAACAAAGTACAAGTTATTTCCATTTCTTTCCGCGAAATCAATTGTAGTAATAAAAATATCGGCTTCGTAATGAATAAATTCGATCCTGATTGAATTGTTACAAAGAGACCATCATTCGGTCGTGACGTGCCTGATTGTTACGTAGTTAACGAAGTTTCGTCCTTCCTGCTGGATTGTTTTACTGCACTCGAACAAAATGACACTGATGATACAAGTCCTCTGTTATGGCACTTGTGATTTATTGACGAATTCAATGCGACCATTCAGTTTTTATGACAATTGTACTGTGAAATAATTAAGGATTGTATACAAAACATGGATATGTTAGCGGTTTTCCGTTGTAACTTATGTACATTTACTCTTGTTGTTTGTATGCTCCTAGTACATTGCGGTCAATTTCATTCTCCTCCTAATACACTGGTGTTGTTTACTGGTTGCGTGTATCTGCAAAATTAAAACATGACAATAATAAAGCTTCGTTTTGGAAATGGCTAGCCAAAACAGGGAGTGTTAATTTAACTAGTGCTGAATGGGTTCCCTAGTAATATCGCTAACCCCTGGACAAGTCATGACATAAAAGGGTTGCAAGTTATGATTGCATATCCCGGAGAGTATTAAAGCTAATATTTGTCCATTGATCCGCAGAGAGGAGTGTGTACAAGCCATTATGTCGAGAGGATCGCGGCTGAGCCTGTGTACACTGACGGAAAAATTCAATGCGATGTAATGTGATCGTGTTTGTGTCACATTATACTAGCCGCTTTTTGCGTTAATGCCCGGATTTCGGTGGGAATACGTGCAATCTGTGCCCGTACAATTATTTTGCGCAGTAATATCACATCTATTACGTAAATGCAATAAATGTAAAGTACCATTACCAGCACCAGTTTAATACTGCTGTTGAACAGTTTTATGCCATCAATTAATTGAGTATTTTTACTGAACCGACGTGTACCAATAAGATGTCGCCACGGAGACCTATAACTTGAGAACATTTACGTGTCAACTTCTGATTGGTACGTAAACGAGAAGTACCTACAGATTCACAGCTCAATCACCCAATACAAAAGTTTAAACAAACTTTTCCCAAAAGGAATATCAAAGTATTTGCTTGGAGCTCCGCAATGTCTGCCAATAAATAATATCCGGCACTCAGTGTACCGGCCTCGGATCTTCCTCAATGACTTCAATTATTCAAATATTACTTATTGCCAACTTCTTGCTTTCATATCTGCCTTGTCAAGCGGTCGGCCTTCGTAATGTGCTATTTGTTTACACACACACAAACTCACCCCAAAGAAATACAAAACGAAGAGATTACATGAAGAAAACAGATTAAAACAATGTTTTGTTTTCTGTGCCGCTATATGGTACATGTAGAAAAAGAAAATGCTATTAAAAAGTAAATGCAATGCAGTAAATGTACAGAACTATTTATTTTGGGACTCCCTACTCCCAAGAGCGTTAATTTAATTCCGCCAGCCCTTTGAAATAAAAAAGTAATACGATTGTGTTGGAGTAGAACTATTAAGAATAACAATTTGCATTGACGGAGGGACGTCGTTCATTAAGAGGGTGAGTCCGCAGATTGTCGTCGTTTGTTCGCGGATAAATGTCGCGAGTCGCGTCAACTCTCGCCTTCGCTCAGGGCTGACAGCGGGCCCGGCTAACAGCTTCACTCGAGAAGGGTGCCCGCCATGTTTTTGTTTACTTTGACGTTTGCTTGATAGCTTTGAAAATTTATTATTAGCTACAACAAAATGTGACACTTCTTTACGCGTCATGCTAATGAATACTACGTAGGGATGTTGTAACATAACGAAAAGCCCCACACAAACTTTTGAGCTTGGTTTAGTCATCAAGTTTGTTCATCGACATCATGTGCCAAACTGTACATAATATTGTTTAAATATCAGATACACAAATATAAATACTTGTACCGGTCCTATATCATAGTATTTGTATTGCTCTTGACGAAGCCGGACGTATTAATTTCTCACCGGACGAGGTTGTTTAAAACATAACTGTGCAGCCGGACGTTGGACACAACCCTAGCACACCACAACACGGGGTGCGTTGTGGAGGACCGACAAACAAAACATGACTTTATCTCCTTTCAATAGTGACGGTTATCGCTGAGCACCCGCTGACGGCTAGTGTTTAGGCGTCATTAGCGAAATGTCAAGCTGTCGGGACTCCTGAAGACAGACTGTGAAGAGATTGATTATAAAAATAGACATAAATAAATATGGATTGCTTGCTACGCCAAGTGGAAACTTTTATGAACGCCTCTTGTATCTTTGAAGCCTTCTCTATAATCTTTAAAAACACTTATCAAAAGATCTAAGGCCCTGAGGTTAATTGGATTCCATATGTTTTGCTGATTTAGATTCAATATTAGGACAGGTTTAATTAGCTTATCAAGGTTAGCAAACTAATTTTCTGCATGTCATGTTTGTAATGGTTTGGTTGTAATATATCCCATTATCGCGTTACACATAATCACGACATACCTCGTCTCAATCATTCAACTTCAAGCGAGACGAGATTTCAATTATGTTGAAACATTCGCACAGAAACAGATACCAGGGCTCCATAAACATGTCGGAGGCTGTGCGAGCCGACGCGGAACACCCAGTGATTTATTGCTTACTTTTTACAAGTCCCGAATAATGTACAAGTATCTTTGCTTCTTACTTCTCCGATTTGTAGTTTGCGCTGAACGGGAAACTTTGCGAACTACTGTAGTGTAATAGCTTGGAATAAGAACTGTACTGAGAACCCACCCAAAACAAAAATGTGAAAGACTGCCAAGTTCGATAATATGGGAATGCTTCGCCTATAAAAGAAGTGAGATCTGAATAAGTACCAAGTTCCATACACATACCTCAGTTAAAAATAGTTACTTTTTAATGATGTCACTTGGCAAGTTTTCATACACCTTGTTATAAACCTACTAAACGCAATGAATCAAGTATTTAATTTTCTATTAAAACTTGCCAAGTAACATCATTAAAAAGTAACTATTTTTAACTGAGGTATGTGTATGGAACTTGGTACTTATTCAGATCTCACTTCTTTTATAGGCGAAGCATTCCCATATTATCGAACTTGGCAGTCTTTCACATTTTTGTTTTGGGTGGGATTTCATTTATTTTTGTAAGGTTGTTTATTTTATTTTTTTCTTATGATGAAGTTAGTTAAAGAAATGTCTCATTTATACTATCTTTTAGATTTTTTAATATGCACTATGTTTCTTACAAAGAAATGAACTAGATTAACTAAATGGACTAGATTTACCAACTGACTGACATGACATGTTATCATATCATATATTATGTTCGTGGATCAAAGTTACACATTCGTTATTTTCGAAAGTGACTCACACTTGGCCGTTTTCAGATTTTTACTTTACTTTGACTAAATACAAACCTTGGTACCATTCGAAGATATATTATATAAGTATAGATAAATTTAGTTCGTTTTAGTTCCTTAGGGGTATAAATTTACACCGGGTATAAAACACCTTCATTATTTTGAAACCGACTCACACTTGGCCATTTTCAGATTTTTCCCTTTACCTTGACATAAAGACCTACCTCCATGCCAAATTTCAAGTCAATACGACCATTGGAAGTGGTCTAGGTTTTTGATGAGTGAGTCAGTGAATCAGTGAATCAGTCAGTGAGTGTATAGTAAAAATAGCGATTCTCTGACGTCAATATCTCAAGACCTACAATAGGTATATTAATGAAATTTTGTATTTTAAATAAGTGAGGGGGTCTCAATAGATACTAGAAATTTGATATGCGTAAATAAAATAGATTTTGAGTTACAGGGGGGTCGAATTTGGCCCGAAATGGTTCGTGTAATATAACCCACGGCCGGTGTGTCGCTTTTTTTGCTCGAACTTGGCGGACACACTGCCGTGTGTCTAGATAACAAATAGTTTTGTGGTTATTCTACTCGTGGGCCTGGATATAAACCTGGTAAAAATGTCACGGAATTGCTGAGGTGTTCAACATATCTCTGTTAAACATATTTAATAATAGAGAGTGCCCTTTATCATGTCCTATTAAATGTATAACATGTTGCTTGCTGCAATTCACTAACTTGTATTGTGTCGAACTTATAAGCAACACTAAGTTACGTAGGTGCAGTTTGAGTGAACTTCTGAGAATTACCTCTATGGAGTGCCGTTGTTGATGATATAAACTTCGCTGTCCGACAGTTGCCAATATGTACAACTTGATGTGCTCCATGCGTCTGTACACAATGCGTTTTCCAACTAGTCCGTGTTCGCATACTTACACGGTGCCTCGTTTGATCATTCGCAACATTTACGTAGGTTATGTAGGCTATGGAAAGTGTCGGCCTTTCCAGAGCCGCGTTATCAGATCGGTCGCGGGACCGTAACCCCGTGTGTGTAATTAACGCTGTCAAACTCTGTTACCAACTCCACTATATTTAAAGCCACCTAAACGACCTTTTGTTTACTACCCGTTTCTCTGTCACCTAAAAACAAACCTAAAATTATCACATCCTCCCGACATGAACCCGTCGAGCTGTATTTTAAAACGCCGCAGCCAATATTTGACGTAGTGATTGTTCTGTGCACTGCAGCGGTAATCGAGATTAAAAATACAGGCTGTTTTTCAATATTTTCAGCAGTTAATGCTTGTTCGTACAATTCGATTGTCTGGTGGCGCATGATTTATGCGGTTCTGAAAGTATGAAACATCAAACAAGATGCAGTATCTGGTGTGTTCCCACGCTAGTGCTACGCCGAGCGGTTTGTTATCAAGTCGACGATAAAATGTTTACGGCTTATGCATTTTGCGGGCGTCTTGTTTTATGGCATGTGTACTCACTCGAACGTGGATAACCTTATCAAGTGTAGCTTTATATTTCCAATATTTTTTCGTTTTATACGTGATGGAATTTTCTTCACGCTTTCGATTAATTTTTAGTGCAATATCCCAGGACTAGTCCACTAACAGCTTTGTTCGAAGTGAAAATTGGTTTGTTTTGTTCGACGGTATCAAGTAATTGTATCTAAAGTGAGGCTCATCAACGTGAATCGATGGCGGTGTCGTTACTCTTGGCGGAGCGAGGCATTAAGTCGGCGGCGATCCCGGCGATCGGTAACTAATGTTAATTTATACGCGGCGCGGCGGAACTTACGTGTCTATCTCATCGACCTGCGTTTATCGGCCCACTCGGGATCACCAGCTTGAGCTACGGCATTATAACTAGCTGCTCAATGTAAACACGCCTTCTAGTGCCACTTACTTATTCTATAGGGTTTGCAGTATCATGAATTGTCTTTAAAAAACAAATGTAGACGTTCTTCTTATTTACTGCAGGCCTCTTTTATACGAGGCGTAGCAAATTCTTTGAAATTACTATAATCAAGGTGGTAGAGGCGTAGAGTAAGTTGGAAGACAATGAATTGTGGTCAAATATGCAGATGAGGGCGCGTTCCCCAGGTGTCCCGAATGCACCGCCGGTACACAAGAGGTGTATGGGCCCATTGTGGAGTGCACCGTATTGTGCCCTTAGAGGTACAAGTTTAATTAACTGCGAGTCTAATGTGAACACAGCGATTGTAAGTTCGCTCTCAGTGAGCCACAGAGAACTCGTAAATTATTCACACGGTGGAGCAGTATGAATCTCGTAATTATTCACAGAGTCGCGCGGTGCGCTTTGAGCAATGCGTGGCGGTGGCGTAAACGTGTCGTTTGGGTGTACTCGAGTAATACGGGCACAGGCGCAGCGGGTTGTTTGTCTTCGCTGTTTGTTTCATATCAGTTCAAGCGATTCCGCGGTGAATATCTCGCCATGTTTCCGATGCTTCGCCGTACTTCACATTAAACTTTGCAATATAATATCTCGTAACATTTCGCTTGAAATGTGAAATGTTTCCTGTGACATTTTCGCAGACAGGAAATTAATCTTAATTAGATTAGGGAGCGGTGGCAGAGAACCATTTTTCATTTACTTTATCTTTATTGAAAATACAATATTTTATTGAAAGACTTTGTAAGAAAGCCGTCGTTGTGAGGAACTCTGACAGTTGTGGAAGTGTCGCACCTCCGGCCACCGGCTCGTGTTATCGCCACTCGATATCGCTCTATTATGTTCGCAACTTTAACTAGTTCTATAAACTTATGTAATCCTTTTACCCATTTTTTATGTGTGCGGTGAAATGTGTTCTTTAAGAGACTTTATTCTTTAAAAAAATATGCAGCATTCCCAGTTTTTCTTAAGAATAACTCGAGTACTTTCATACATATATTTATGTAAATTATAATGAAAACATGTCTACCGTTGAAAGAAATATGACCGAGTTATCATAGAGGGTCATACTTTCTTACCCACAGTAGTGCAATTCGCCAACACGTTAATTAGTATTCAGTTACAGTATCATGAAGTAGGTTCCACAAGTTAGCAGTGGACCAGCCAAATGATATTCATAGATTTCTGTGTTATGTATAGTCGCGTGACGTCACCGCGCGAACGCCTACAACTTGGCAAGTTTTTAGCGCGCCCGGCCTCGCCGCAAATTGATGCCTTTATCATGAGTTTGGGTAACGAGATTCAAACACGTGGCCCCTTTTAAATTACTCTTAAACTTTACTTATTTGTGTGAAAATATCCATCACTCTGCCTCGTAATGTACCTAAGTTTATTTCTTTAATTGAAACCTTGCTTGATGTTGAGGCGCAACAAATAAAAATTGTATAATGTCTATGCAGTTTATTATGGACGTGCCAGGGTGAGCGAATAAAGATTTTTTACAGTCTCTGAATGCGCTATAAAATCATTGAAAACGGAGGCCATACAAGTAGCACACCCACTATTTTATAGAGGTCGCCAGATAAAATTACAATATAATTCAGACAGGGGCGGATCCAGCCCTCAAAAAAGTAGTGGGCACATCCATTGGATATGGTTGAACATTTACATTCATTGAATTCAGGTACGTATACATGAGGAAGAATATAGGAACAGTACATAAAGGAGTATAAAAGAGTATATTGGAGTAAAACGTAAGAAAGTAGATAAGGGAATAAATAGGGAGAGAGTACATAAAAGAAAATTCATAAGGCACTTATATACTGTTTGTTGCAAAACTCGTGCCGTGAACCAGAAAGAGGCTTCCCATTTGGTCATCTTAAACTGTGAATCTTTTTTTTTGACAAATTCTTATGAGCCGTGAAAGAGGTGTGACGTCACAAGTAAATTAGGGTTGTGAGCTGGTTTCCCACAGTGCTCACTACGGTAAACCCGCCACTGAATTCAGATCATACATTATTTCCTCCGGGCGTTTCTCGCAGTACTGTCTTACTGCAGTTTTATTGCTCAATTTACTCTATCTCTTGAAAAAGGATACCTTCAGATATAGACCAGATGGAACTTACTTCTCGCTTTATAAAGCTCTTGCAAAGTTCTTTGTAAGTCAAAAGCTTAATTCGTAAATTAAAAGTAAAGCGGCGGCGGCGTGCGATTCTTTTTAGCAAGTAAACAAAGAAGGAAAGTGTTGAACACAGTACAAAAGAGTTCCTGCGATGTAACAAGTTTTGTATTTACCCAACATTGATTGTATTTTATTAGTGTTGTCCACGTGTAATATATTAAGAGCGGTAAGACCGCGTGACGTAATGGCGCCCGACGTGTTACGTGTGCAAGCGGCTGCCTGTCTCGACGCGCGAGGTAATGGAAGATGTATTCGGCGAATTTAGACGAAACTATGTTGATAGTCTCGTGGATGATCAGAATAGACAGTCAAGTTGGGAATTCCTCTGGTAACTGCAGTGATTTTGCCAGAATCGCGTTTATTTTTAAATAGAAGAAAGCTCTCACAGCAAGTTTTTGTTTCGCGTGTAAACAAACAGGGAGAGTAGTTTGTGAACAAAAGCGCGGCTGTGACGAAATGTATTATTTAAACAGGAGGTGTGGAGCGCCACGCCGCCCGTCGATGCAATGTTTGACGTGTATGCCAGTTATGAGCGCCTGGTACTATCCGTGTCAAGTGACACAGTTACAGCTGAGCACCCCGCGATAACTACTGCAATCTTGTACACAAGAACTATGCTCTACACTGAAAAAAATATAAGTAGACCTGTCTTTAGCTATAACTTTTATTGGCCTTCTATATTTTAAACGTAAACGTATAACAATATAACTTTACTGTTTATCGGTTGCAAGACTCGCATTTTGCAACATTTATTATTACAAACTTTCAAATCAATCAGACAATGGTGATGGATTCGTGGATGGCTTGGATAAAAACTTAAAAACAGGAGCATTCTTCATATTGAATTATTTTAGCTTGGTGCTTTCAATAATGTAAAAAGGGGTAAATTACCAAAACAACAGACTCATTGCTATACTAAAGTATATCATTTGATTTCCACTCAGTTTGCCTGGCACTAAGACTAGAATCATATCCACTATACCATCTGTGATGTTCAATTATTCCGACATTAGCCTATCCGTATCTAATGACTTAATTCGCTTATAAATCCATCCACTCAGGCTGAACGCGCACCTAGGCACATCAAGCTGTAGTGTATATCGCTGTGTGTCTATCCTAATTCCCGCCAGATTGCATTTTCCGCCTGACGGCCGCTACGTCGCGTCGCCTCGATGTCAATGCGCTACGACGGGCTTATCCTACGCCGCTACGACGCTACGGCGCTACGCTCGTACTTAACTCCGCGTCTTCTAACAACGATGCACATGTATGCAATTATATGACATTACCATCCACATATAGAGACTATAATACCGTGCATAATTTCGACGGGAACCACACAATTGGATGCGTTAGTGGAAATTGTGTGCTACGGCGTAGCAAAGCCGTAGCATCGTCTAGGTACGGTGTAAGTTTAATGTTAGTGTCGGGTAGGTTTGAGTTATTGCAGTTGTACCGCACTAATGCAGTCTGCAGTTCCACTCTAATCGTATGTAGATAGCTGCTGCATACATATACGTTGCTGCTAACGTTGCTTTCAATTGTATTCCGCTTTAAATAGAAACAGCAATAAAGTCTATCCACGTATAAAACAATAACTTTCGACAGTATTATTTAGTTTTCAGAAAGTCGCGTCACGAAACTTAAAACAAATAATAAAAGTTTTATTTTAGTTGGCTTTCAGAAGAATATGATTAATGATGAAAGTTTCACAGCGGCTGCTTTGAATGTTTGAGTTTTGATAGCAAAGAAGTAATTTTATTATAGAGCTATCTGTATTTTTATCGGGGCTTTAGAAGTTAGAGGTCCAGTGGGCGGTATATTAATTGTCGCTCTGTTTTGTTTAGCGGCGGAGGGCGGCTAGTTAGCGA
The DNA here is from genome assembly GCF_030705265.1 of Helicoverpa armigera. Taxonomy (NCBI): domain Eukaryota; kingdom Metazoa; phylum Arthropoda; class Insecta; order Lepidoptera; family Noctuidae; genus Helicoverpa; species Helicoverpa armigera. The sequence goes on along the minus strand of NC_087138.1, from coordinate 10,880,841 downwards.
GGCGCAAGTTTTAATTCTATACAATAGGGGCTTGTTTAGCTGTGGCGCAAAGAAACGGCGGCAGCGGGTGTCTAATGTAAACAAGTACTAAAACTATGTTGTTGTTGTGAGTGTTTGTGAAAATATTAAATGAGCAAAACGTCCCTTCATGATAAAACTACGTTGTCTTATACCGTATAGTCGGTAGACTTTTAGCTGTTTAAACTAATCGTCTCGATAACTTGGCCACTACTAACTCCACGTGTAAGTTATGTCCAATGACATAGGTACACTAACTGCTTAATATAGGTCTGTTACACACAACTAATTAATAATTACAAGCGGCCGGTGTATGGGCCGAGATGAGGTGATCAATTACCGTGTCAATTGCGGTCACTGGCGGCTATTATACCATTGATTTGTCAATGCACTACATTATGTAGGTATAGGTGTCTATTGTGCTATAATAGGCAAAGGTTTATAATCAGCCATTTCTTTGCCTTATTGCATAAACTGCAGTAAGTTTTATGCCATTGTTAGAATCTCTGTTGAAATATCTTCGTATCTGGGATTTTTTTTTAATTGCCATCGAACATCAGTGATTAAATCCTTTGAAGCTATTACTTAATACATTTACAGCTAATTCATAACTGCGACAACAAACAAGTATCCTTCTATTCGTATAGCAATGTCGTCATCCGCTAGTAGCTTGTACCACACCCGATGTGACCACTAGCCATTAATAAGGCTTTGAACAAACTTACGTAGTTGCCGTCGCTGTGAACACGGCGCGCTATTTTTGTTCGCCGCTCCCGAACCTTCCCGATCCACTCCGAACTCACCCGAACTACACTTTTATGACATTAGTTTCAACTAATACTATAAAACTGTGCATGCTGCTTCTCCCGTTACAACTTTAAAGCTCGCTTAAAACTTCTTACGAGCTAACGTTATTGTACAATATTTGTTACTCTTCTTCTTCTCTTTCGACCGATTTAAACCGCTTTGTGTGGGCAGTGGTGAGTAAGTATAAAACATTGCCACTAAGCCACTCGTTAGAACTCACTGGAGGCCTTTAAATTGCTTCTTTTTTCCATCTAGGAAACGTAATTGCCTTGGGATTCTCTCTGCGAAGATTTAAATACAGTTCTTTGCTTATTTCATTCATAAATCACTACTAAGAACGCGGCGTTTATTAAAGTCAACTCGATAGGTACATGGAGGAGTAATTTGTTGATTTATAAAGTTTAATAACGTACTGAACCCTCTTTCATGGTATCCGCTCGTTAGATTCCGCCTTTATATATGATATTTAGTTGTTTTACCTCTAGAAACATAAAAGGAGCAAACTCAAATAATAATCTACATAAAAAATCGATTCAAACGTAAGCACCTACAATATGTCAAAACCTGCCATCAACATATGCATAAAAATTACATTTCAAAAAATCCTTTCTGTTCACCTATTTCACATGCATAAATCCAATTGTTCCGTTCCCAATTCCCTCTCGAAATTGTGTGCGTTTTGACGTTTGTCAAAATAAAATGCTGCAAGCTAATATAACGTAGATCCAATTTCCATATACAGGCCCCATGTTTATTTGATTCGCTCTGCAATGGAGCTACATCGCTGACCTCGCACACTTGATGTTTTAATTCTGAATACACAGCGAACGTGAAACTACTCGGTATCCGAATGTTCAATTTGTGAAGATAACTCGGTAATTACGAAGTTTTTAGTATTGACCTACTCGAAAAGAAATAATAGCTGAATTATTGCTGCTAATATAATCGTAAATTAGATTTCTGTACCTATGCGCTTGTGAGTTAAATTAACTCTGATAATCTCGTTCGTAGCCAGCCTTAGGTAGCCATTTTGATCTGCAGAAGGTTGATAAATATTGGCTATCTCTTACCTGGCGTGATTAATCCCGGCTTTTGCCAGCGTCCGCCTTCCGCACTAATCTTCAGTCCTTTGTCCGATGTTCTGTTCAGGTGGTGTCCTTATTTCGATACATTTGCTCAGGCATAGATAGCTTCTGGTTATCTCATTTATATCACGTCTCAGATTGCGTATACCGACATATATTGCTATGTTTACCGTATTAAAGCAAATTAATTTTACAAGTATTAGGCCGTCGTTGACGAATGTTAAAGGGTTCTTTAATCAGCTGATTACACATTTTGACCGTTTTCCGAACGAATTATGTATTGCCAAATTCAATTTAAAGCATCAATCGTGTTAACTAGGCAGGCGTACATTGTGCTATTGTCCGGCTGTTGAGCACAACGTGGAGGCGTTGTAACTTGATGGATGACGTCACAGGCCTGATGCTAGATAAATAACGTATGAGCTGAATTGAGAGCCTGTACAGCGGCGCGCCCGGTAACACCGATTTATTTCGCATCGACCAACACCCGTTAATATTAACTGTCTGATATTGACGTAGTAAACCTATCTACATAACACGAGTGCAACAGATACAGATTAATATGAGATTTATGCACGTGTCGCCCTTTGTCTCGTCTATTTCAATTTGCTGTAGAACAAAGGCCCCTATTAAGCTGCCTCAATACCCTCTTTCTGTACTTAGATGGTCAAAGTCAGTGTCAAATTAGGTATACTACTTGTCGCTCAAATCGGTGTCTGATTTAATTTCTTGTTTGTGTTTAAGTAAACTTCCCTTTGTTTATAAATAAATACAGCTTGTGTTTTCGTACGTGAAACAAACAATACGAGTTTAATATCGTGAAGTTTAGTAAATGGCGCTATAATTGGTCCGGGTGGTCGGGAAAAGACCGGCCACGTATACCCTTCCTCCGTAAGTTCATCAATATTTCATTAGGAAGCCAATAACCTGGCGATGTGCTCGTGTTTTTTTACTCTCAGCTCTTCTTTCCTCCAATTCACTTTGATAAAAGCTTTATCGCGCTCGTTATTAAAATCCATTTTAATTTAGTGAAGACATTCTATCTGTAGATAGCTGAGCCCTTGTGCATATTATTTTATAAATGATGACGTCGTCTTGGGAGTATTTGAAGTAACTTCTTATTCAAATAATTACTCTGAGTACATATTTAATTTACACGCGAATAGAATATATTTGATTGTTTGCGTCGTAAGTAAATAGCCATTTGTTAGATTTGAAAAATGTGCTGTTCAGTGCCACGAATCTTTCAGTCGTTATTTTTATAAATCTACCAACCATTTTTCAGCAGAACAGCACAGACAGAACACTACCTATCCGAGCACTACCCCTTAAGATACAGGTAAATCCTAGTTTAAGAGGTAGAGGAATCTTTTGTGGACGGATTGCATCACAAACTCTGAATGTATTAATATAAACCTTCAGCTTAAAATCTCTGTATCAATCTGTATTTTTTGGCTAAAGAAACGTTATTTTATTATTATTACTACATAGTTTCACACTATCTACAATACTCTTTGAAAAATAATAAAAATAGCGAGCGGTTCCAGCGAGAGCGATCAGCAGAGTGACGCGGCAAGTCGCGACACGTAATAAATTGTACAAGGCTGCAAATGACGTTTATGTGGACCTATTTACATCATTCGCTGTATAAAGGTCAGAGCTCGGCGAAATCCTGACAAATTCCCATGGGATGATTGTAGATCTTCCGCAAAGGGTAAACGGCTGAATGGAACGGCAAATGATGGAAGTGGTCACGTACTTGCGACCACGCTTCTATTACTAAGCTTTTTATGAGCTTCTGGTAGGTACTCGAGTTTTAGGCACAAAATGGATTTTCCGTATTTTTTTTTACTTATAGGCTTGAATTAAGTTAGTAATAAAATATTGAATAATTAAATACTTGATATAATATTTATTGCCTTAGTAAAGGTTTGTTACAAAGAATAGAGTTCAATACCTTATATAAATATTTTTTCTAAAAAATATTCCGTTTAAACAATTACATGAAAGTTAGAATGGAATAAAGCACTTTAATTTGAAAGTTCTTTGCTGTAGTCCGTATTATTCTTTACAAATGAAGCAAGAGGAATAAGCATTCTGCGGGCTTGGACATAAGGGTGATTTTGGTTCGGTCGGGGCACTGTTTAACAAGCAATCTTGAGGCCACGGCGATTGCACTCGACGGCAGAACGACTGCTAGTCTGCCAGTTACGTCGGTACACCGGGAGCCATTTAGTCAAATGAATATTTTCTCCGCATAGTCCGTCCGAAAGTAATTTTATCACTGGATCCTGCGTAGCTTTTGATGTGCGGCCGCTCGTGTGTTTGGCATCAGGCCAAAATATTTTCCGAACCACTAACCCTATTATCATAACATGACTGCGTGCGAAAATCTTCATCTGAAACAGCATTTACTGAAACAAAAACAGCGCGGCGTCGTTATAATTGTAGTTAGCGCAACACACGACCACAAAACAAGACCGAGCTTGTGTTACTGAGTGTTAGTGTTGGTTAAAAAGTTATGGCTCGGTTGAGATAAACTCACCGCACACTAACTACGGTAAAGTTGTTTAGGGCGCGAGACGAAGAAAGACTACGTCGGCGTGCGCAACATTTTGTAAGTTACGACTAAGTGTGATGCTGCTGTTGCACGAACTTCTTACAGCGGTACATTGTCTCACTAAATTAATTTAGATAAGATGTACTATTACTTGGGTAAATGTTTCTTCCTTAATTTTGTTTAAGTACGGTTGGAGTGGAAGTGGCGTTAAATATATCTTGTTTAACTTATGTAGTTTCTTCTTGGTTTGTTCAACTGTTGTTTTATTTGCATATAAGCGGTCTCAGCTCAATTCTTCCTAGTTGTATATGAACTTCTATTACAAAACGTGGTCTAGGAGTGCGCTCGCGTAGCTTGCTCGAGTGCAGGCACTCATTGGCACGAGACGTGTGCGTACATGTGTGTGCGTGTGATGCACGTGTGTCCGTCTGGCGGCACTCAGACTGGCAGCCATCGGCCGCCCCAGGGCGGTTTTAATCATTCACACACGTCTCAGTTAGTTTCGGCTCAGTCAACAGACCGCTAACCGCCTCCTAGACCGTCAAAGTCAAAGCCGCCTTGTTTGGGTTCGCTGCGAGTCAAACGATTCGCCCACGAAATCACAGGCTACCGAAGGTTCACTAATAGTAGACTACGTTCCGAAATCACGCCTACATTTGCTCTAGAAAAGATTCTCATAAGGTTAGGCGGGTAGACAAAAACAAACGACGGTAATAAATTAATTTAGTTCTAGAATGAAGAACGATATTATTTGAAGTTATAAATATGAGTTTTAGCGTAAGCTAAAACACAGAAGGTAACTTCTGTGTATTTTATACGTGGAGTATCGAGCGATGCATCGTCTTAACCATACCTATTCCCGGCGGTCCTTTGCACATTTACTGCTACTGCTACTATGCTATAAAGTTACTTTCCATACCTAGCGGGGGCTAAACCGCCGAGCGAGCTTAAACATGACTGAAATGGCTGTGTTTAACGCAAAAACTTTGAAGAAAATTGAAATTTGAGTAGTTTTGGAGACTTGGTAGAAATTGATTACATATGGTCGATAAAGCGATACGTAACACAAAGTTATCTCAAATGATGTGTGATGAAGCGGGTGAGCCGCGCGCCCCTTACGAGCTCTCGTTCAATTGCGCAAGTTATCGGCCGCGCTAATTCCTAACTAAACATTTAACTTAATATCTTAAACAAACATAGCTCCCGTTTAATAAGATTCACATGGCGTCGCGTACCGACCCCACTTTGTCAAGGAAAAATATTGACGTTACTGACATCGCGGGACCGAAGTGACAGCAGATTCTCAGTTACCTGGTTCAACAGCCATGCTTTACATCGTTATTGGATTCGATACCAGGCGTCAATAAAAAAAGGTGCCTCACAAGATGCCTCATTATTTTCTGTACAGTTATGGCACCTAATCGTTATTTACTCTGAAAATATTTATTTTTCAAGAATCGAGGTGTACAAAAGCGACACAGTTGTTTGAAACCATTAGCGTGTAGCGAGTTTGGTGCGCAAATCCCCCGGAGCCGCGACTCAACGCTTATTGCTTTTTATCAAGTAAGCAGAGGCTTATTGCGCACCCACTTGCGACACCCAATTGAAAATATATGAATGAACTCCACGATGCTTACTACGGCTTGATGTCTTTCACAGCCACATAAATTGTGGCCACACTCGAATTTATCGAGCCGAATCGAATCTGAGGCTGCCTCAGCAAATGTTTATTTTCACTAGATTTATTTTATAGAATATTGATAGAAGAGCGCTGCGTCACGACGCAGCTCCACACAGATATTTGTGTCTAAGACGCTGGTGTCGACGATCGATATCAATTTGTGTATTAATTTGCTAAAGGCTTAATCTCCGCTGAGGGGTAAGTGCGTACATAAACATTTATCCATTGTATCGGTTTACCGAGGCCTCGGTTATGAATTCCACTGTTGTGATAGAATTAACAACATTTGTCTTCTAATTAACACATACAATATGTTGTTCGTAATAACATTGCCGAGATTCGCCGGAAGGCTTTTCATTGCCAAAAATATTGGAAATCTTTTGGCCCTTTGATTTGAAAATAAGTCAAACATCACAATAAGTAAGACGCAACAAACGCGATGATATAATGAAAAAATAAAACATCTTCATTTTAAAGATTTAATAGGCTATATACCGGCACACAGGGAAAAGAGATTTTAAAACAAAGATTGTTTCCTGAATCAGTAATGAATATTTCACAACTCACATACAACACCATAAGATATCAGATTTTGAAGTAAGGCTCTCATGTTCCGACTTATATTGCCGGGATTTTCCGCCCACTGCTGCTGCTGCACTTCTGAGAAATATTGAAAATCAAACTCAATATTTTTAGTACAAAAATAGGACTGTCGATATCAATTTAACCGTACAAAAATATAACTTGTCATTGTAATTAAAATGTGGTTTGGTTATATTTAACTTTTGATAAACTGTGTCAAGATTCGGTTATTACAAAGTGTCGGTGAGCGAGCAATGTATTTGAGCGCTCACGGTCGAGCGGTCGGGGGAGTCCTTTGTCTCAGCCAGTAATGAAGAGTGACGTTTTGCGGACCTGGCCCGCGACTACCAACCGTGGATCTTTGTCAGGATGCAGTGACATCGTACCCAGGGCCACAGATATACCTGTCACCAGGGCCAACGATATGCGACGCTTTCATTTTATGCTCCCCTAGTACGAAATGGACCTCTGACACGACTGAAACCAAATCTCGGATTTCTCATTATTACCATGTTTAGGTACGATTATGTTTATTACGGCAGCATTTATTCTATTTATGATGTTGTAATAATGTTTCGTGAGTTATTACGTAAGTAATAAAAGTTTCTTTAAATACATAATTGAAAGAATGAAAATCGAAAAGACAACGTCCTCCGTAGTCATGGTGCCCTGGTAAGAAACGGGTGGCGCATGACGTCACGGGCGTGCCGGGATCGCAATTTCGCGGGATTAATGACGTCATCAACAACAATGGCCCACTAAACAACTTGCCGGGCCCGAATCCCCGACATTTACAAGGAATTTATACCATTATTTTACACTTTGATTTGTCGAAGATTTTCCTTGAGGAAACTCATATGTGCCAACCTAGTCAGTACCAAGCTCGAAACAAACCATTGTATTTATATCGAATTTGGGCTGATAAAAATATAAAGTCTGATTGGATGAATTGGATGTGCGATCAATTTTATTTATTAGTTCGAACAGGCATTTTCACACAATATTTTTGCAATGCCCACGTTTTCGCACGAACATTGAAATAATGTGCTGTAATTGAGTACGCCGTGTTTACGATATGGTTATTGAACAAAGTGTTTATTTGTTTTTAGGGTTCCGTACCTCGAAAGGAAAAACGGAACCCTTATAGGATCACTTTGTTGTCCGTCTGTCTGTCTGTCTGTCTGTCTGTCTGTCTGTCAAGACCCTTTATCTTAAGAACGCGTGGACGTATCAAGCTGAAATTCACATGAAATACTCGGGTCTATTGTCCCTTTAAGCTGTGAAAATATCAAGCTTCTAAGCCAGGCCAATCAAAAGATACAACCGATTATGTCGATATTTTCAACAAATTCTCGACACTCGCAAAGGAATCAAAACCTACAGGGTACTTCCCGCAAACTCGGAATTTTGAAATTTGGCATGAAGCATTGTTATATAATGCAAATATAGGAAAAATTGCGAAAATCTAATTTTTTTTGTTATATAATATAATAAAAATATTTTAATAAAATGAAACTTACTACCTTATTTCTTACGAACGAATAAAGGTACCAAATTGAAATTTATACCAAATACCTAGGTCTATTGTCCCTTTAAGCAATGAAAAAATCAAACTTCTAAGTTAACGCGATCAAAAGATACAGCAGTTTTACCGACACCTTAGACGAATTTCCGTCACACGCTAGGGAATCAAAACCTACAAGGTACTTCCCGTGAACTCAGAATCTTGAAATTCGGCACGAAGCAACGTTATATAGTACAGATAAAGGAAAAATTGCGAAAATGATAAATTTGAAGTTACATAAAATATTAAAATATTATTTTTGCTTACATGACATAAAATATTTTTTTAATAATTATAAACTTACTACTTACCCTTTTTCACATGAACGCGTAGAGATATTAAAGTTTTGAATAAAAAGTGAAATTCATATCAAACACTTCTTAAATATAATGGCCTCTAACCTGTGAAAAATTTTAAATCATTCAAAGGTCATTGGGCACCTTAGTATGAAAACCATACCCACGGCGGATACGAACGAAATATAGCACAGTATAATGATAAAGGCTCTGATTTACTATGGCATTAGTCGCATCAATGTGAACCATGGGAATCTAGAGAAAATCAGGTGTAAACATCAAATATTTTCCTCATTTCAATGGGGAATTTAAACGACCAAGTTTAACGGATTTGAGGAATCATTTCTTTGTAGTGAAAGAGTATACTCGCCGTTTATTTCCATTGTCATCAGGTCAGGATCTGATGATGGAAATCCTGAGAAATCGAGGGCAACTATCAGAAATTGTAGGCATACATAGGATTAAAACTTGATTCTCAGATGTATGTCTGGTGATACTATCAAACAGTGAAGGTTTAGAGCTTACCTGATGATGGAGACGTGAGAAAGTCAAGAGAACTCCTCAACTTTATGTTTTAGTTACGTCGTGTTTGGGCTTATATTATTCGTATTGACGAGAACTTTTCACAAAAGTTAAAAATAAAAACATTTTACAAAAAAAAAAACAACTTCTAAAAACAAAGAAAACTGTTTATATGCATCGGTCTAGATCTCGGTGGTTAAATGCACCCTCTAGACACCGACTTCTAGACCGATGCACCTAACATCTTTTTAATTTCTTTCTTGCTTTTGTTTTCTTGTTGCTTTTTAATATGTTTGAAGTTGGATTTGTTTGTAAAATGCTACAAAATAAAATAATTCCGACTTTATAAAACAAAGAAAGGGACAGAATTACACTTTTGTCAAGGCTCTAGAAACGTAAAGCCCCGAATCCTACTCTCTAGAAGTCGTTGTTACAATTCGACAGCTACAAGTCGTCAGGCGGTTTCGAAAAAAACCTGAAACTGGGGCTCTTTAGGTTTTAATCCCTCAAAAATAAAAGATCCCATTCCTGAAATGGCTGCTTTAACCCAAGATAGTAGTGAATTCTCATCACCTAAAATAAAATAAGCTCCAACACAAGGTTACTAAAGGTTAAACGGTTATTGTAAAGGAGTTCCCATAACTATATCTGATCTTAGCTGTCGATCCCACAATGGCAGTCAAACCTATCTTTGTTTGTGGAAAGACTTCGCCAATACGAATAAAATAAGCCCAAACACGTGGTAGTTGCAACATACCGTTCGGGAGTTCCCTTGACTCTCTGTAGTCTCCATAATCAAATCAGCTCCAAACCTTCACTGTTTACCAGTACCCTCAAAAATACACCCACATATCTGGTTATGACTCGATGCGTGCCTACAATATTCAAGAGTTGCCCTCGATTTCTCAGGGCTTTCAGATCCTCATCAGATCCTGGTCATCCGGATTGGCACCTTCCTTCTTTATGAAAAGTCTTTAACAATAAAAACTAGCATTGCAACCTGTACAATCCTCTGAAACTGCTTGTCTTTTATATTTTTCAAACGATCCTGGACATTCGTCTCCTTGGAATTTTAATAAAATATTTATATTCAAAGAAACGTCATACCATTCTCCACGATTTAAAACTACTTTGATTCATGTCCGCCACTTTTTACAAAGCGGGTCAGATATGCCCCATGATGACCTTTAAGACATAATTAGTTATTTTCAATCAGATTTCTGAATGATGACTATATTTTATAGTCATTTCATAGTCGTTGTATATAAATAACTTCAATAAAATAACTTTTACAAGGTACTGGCCTTCTATTTTAGTTATATTATAAAATATTAACTGTTTTGACTCTCACGAAATTACCATAACTATGATTGTTCTAAACTGAACGGTTGGCGCGAAACTCACTTTTTATCTACCTCTATACAGCATTTGTACGGAACCCTCGGTGCGCGAGTCCGACTCGCACTTGGCCGGTTTATTTATTTATGTAGACATTTTTTGTGCGGTGAAATGAAATAAAAATTAAACAGTGTACGTATTTATCCCCCCTGGCCTAATCATGCTAAAACCACTGCTAAAGTGTACATATATGAATTTTTCAGCGCGCGCTATGTCACCGAGTTTTGAAGCTTTGGAAATTCTCATCATGTTTTCAGGTTATACTGAATAGAAAACCTGTATTGTATGATAGAGATATTCATTGCGAAAATCATCTTTGTATTCAAAAAAAAATGATGTTTCTTAATGAACTGTGCCAATTAATTTCAAACGCTAAGATAAATATAGAAATCTAATTATATTCTGTCATCCTACGCAGTAATTGTACTTCGCAATGTAAATAAAGAATGTAAAGCGAAGTGTCTTTGTTCCCAGATTCCACATTGGCTCATAATAATAGTACATATTTTAAATTTTAGTTACAAGCATAATGCAATCACAGTATTGCATCAAAATCAATTAGTGGTAATCTAAACAAGTTGGTATCCTCGGCAGAGAAATTTCACGACATAATGAGACAGCGCGGCTGGCTGGAGCGGCGCAAGTGACGGATGGCGAGCGATTACACCACTACCCGCCCGGAATAATGCGGATTGTCGTGCAAGTACCCGCAATTTATTTGATTGCGTGTCTGCGGTACTTGCAGCCTGCTCGACGACTGATGTCATGTCGCCGAGTGAGCTTGTAAGCGAATGGGTGGCTGTGTTCTTGCACGTGGTGTTCCTCGGAAATCATGATTGCTGAATCATATCCTTGCAGTTCATGTAATATGCATATCTAGGCGGCAGCGTGGTGACGCTCGCTAGCGGTGTGGCCAAGCATCCACAATATCGCAGTAATGGACGGTTATGATTTAGCGACACCTGTATGGCTGTCTGCGCGCTCTGTCACGAGCCATTACCTGCCTCGCTGCCATGATGTATGGACCAGAGTGCTTAGTGCGAGTTTTCGTGAATTTTTTTACGGACTCACATGAGAGCGCGTATACTAAGATTTGTATGCAGTGTTGCCAACTTAGTGGATTTTCCACTAATACTGGTGGTTTAAGTCCCCTATTTAGTGGCGAAATGTTGAAAGTACTGCGGGTCAAGTAGCGAAATGTAAGTTTTGTGGTACAACTTTAAGGAGTTACTATGGAGATTTGAAGTCTCACGGAATGTCAAAAAAGCATCTACAAAACAAAAAGGTGAACGACTACTATATAATTATATTAAGTACTCATTCATTGGTCAAATGCGTAACTAAACAATTTGTGAAACTACTACGCCGATTATAATTTGTGAAGGATTCGGATCGGGTCGGATGAATTGCTAAACAGATGTAATGCTTTGTCTGTTTTAATTTTCTATCGTTGCCGAGTTACATCTTTGAATGATTAAATTGTTTTAGGTTACAATAAAATATAAACAATATTTTTTTAGTGGTGAATTTGGTGATTTTAAGTGTGGGATAAATTTTTGTTAGTGGTTTTCTGGTGGTTTTAAAAGTTGACTCTGGTGGTAAGCTTCTACAACTGTTGGCAACACTGTTTGTATGGAACAAAAACAGGTTCCAATTTTTGACACTAGGTGGAGCTGTTTTTGTTCCATACAAATCTTAGTATACGCGCTCTCATGTGAGTCCGTAAAAAAATTCACGAAAACTCGCACTAAGCACTCTGCTCGTTTTGTATTTGTTTTACTTAGAACATTCATCAACGAGAACGATCGCGATACTGAACACCAGATTTCAAAGCAATGAGGGTTTTTGAAATTTTTTCTGCCACCGGGTGGCGCCACGTATGCGTCTGGTCCAAACAGCTGTCAAATAGTATGGAATTGTAGGTGCCGAACTTATTGTTTATTGAAATTCTGTTATATTGGAAGTGTTATTGATTTTATTATGGACTACGGTCAGAATAAGGTTTCCGAACTAAAAATTGAGCTATGAGAGAGGGTGCAAAAGTCACTGGTACTAAGGAAAAGCTTGTTGAAAAATTTTTTAACACAATATGATTTAGTTTTTTTTATTTACTCAACCGCAATAGTAAAACAATAATGCAGTGCTTTAATTATAAAATAAAAAAAACACTAAAATCGTTCACTATTCATAGTAAAGATAAGCACTTTGACAGTTATTTGGACCTGACGACTCGGTGCTGCCACCTCGTGGACGCCATTTTACGAAACCCTCATTGTTTCGTGTTTTTCACTCTACTCGGATAAGATCTTTGCGCTTTGTGTTTCACGCATGGATCACCCTCCAAGGGACCGAGTGATCTTCTTGGAAAGATAATACTCCATAGGCCTACCCGTATTGTATCAACGTGACTATACAATAATGTGATTTTCTGGTTCCACATTTGCGGATTAGAACGACTCATGTAAAGGTAGGATTTGTTGACAACTATGAAAGCACTCTAAATAAGCTTTCGATCCGATGGGAACAAAGTAGTAGTGGGAACATAGCAATCTGTCATTGTCTGCCGTGTGAAGTTCAGCCGCTGCAAATGCGCCGTCCTCGGAGAATTCCTCGCCGCTGTCGGTTCTCAGGCATTTGCATACCGGGCCCACTGGCTGTCACGGCGAAATGACGGCCCTAACTAACTATGTAGATTAGTTCTTATATGCATCATTATCTAAGTTAGATAAAGGGAAAGTAGTAGGATAGGACCTTTGTCTAATGTATAATTCTATAATGAATTTCAATGCGCTTTGAAATCATTGATATCATAGCTGTCTTGTTTGCTTTATCCTTTATCCCTAACGAATACTTGCCCACATATATTTTTCTTTCTATAGATACGCTGCCCATTGAACCCATGTCAATAGAGAAAAAAAATATGCAAATACAGCTCCCAATGACAAACCTTTTTACTCGTATCACTTGAATTGAAGCGATCCTTCGTCCCGCATAGCTTCCGCAACGGCCATCGCTCACTTATCTACATACTAGGATCGCATAGAGTAGACGGTACTTTAGGATAAGTAAAGGAAACAAATATCATTGGGTCCCCAGAGGCCGGGTCCTGAGGGTCGCGTTCATAAATAATTTAGTTTGTGCCGCGAACCGTGTAACCGGAGATGTGGCGGAGGACGTGCCGAGCTCCTGATTCATACTGCTTGCTGCTACATTAACATTTATTGCAAGTACGCACAGAAATATACTGTGCCAACTTCTAATTATTTATGTTTGTAATAAATTCTTGTAGGCTACTGAAGCAACCCTTGTCATTTTCGAATACACCAGCCAGCTCTAGATTTCCCAGATATAAACATAACGGAGAGGTTTGATTGTACAGAGTATCATCTTAAATTCGGATTCTATATATCTGAATCGGACCCTCTTCAATATTGAAGGAAAACAAAAATAGCTTTGAAACCTTAATCAATGTCTGTTTGGTTACATCCACATGAATATACATTCCCTTTTTGAATATTTCGGATTGAAATGGTTATTCGAAAAGTTTTTGGAATCAAGGTCGCACAATATTGCCACCGCGCCAGCATCTCCCGGCGCCCACACGTGGCCCCGTGGTTTCACACACCTACGCGTTTCTCAGCTATTTCTGCCTTCCTAAAATCGTCTTGACTTTAATAAAGTAGCAGCACAAATACACTTCACTTCAAGTAATAGTCACCGAAGCTTTAAACCAATTTATCTTGCTACAGTTACTATCGGTTGCGTCACAGTGATTCAGGAGTACAATCTCTAAGACTGTATTTGAAACGATTATGTTGTTTGAGAAACAATAAAAACTTCTTTAGACTTCTTCTAGTTATGATTCTTTACCGTAACACATCCCAGCACTTATCCTCATATCCGGATATAGTAGACAAGTGGGCTATGAGTTAAACAAGCAGGCACTAACTGACACCGGTAGGCCACTAACGAGCCCCTCATTATCACGACACGACCCCTTGACAAGGTGCAGCCTACTGGCTTACTTATCCTTAATTAATATTATTATTCTAGTAAACAACTAAACTAAGTAGGAGATATGAAATTCCTTGATAAGAAGCATTTGCAAACCAACAGGTATTACACTTCCTCGCCCGAAACATCGACGGTGATGTCATTTGCAATTCATTCAGCACATTTTTCGAAAGGGCTTTCATAATAAAATTCATGATTCCGTTTCTTTTGAAACCAACATATTATACAGAAGCATAAGAAGTATGTTTCCTGTTGCTAATCTTACAAATCCAAACTCACTCTCCTCCACAAACAACTGAGATTGAATGAAAAACCAAACAACATAAATACTATTATTTTGTGAAAAAAATAATTTTCTAAAAACTACTGTAAATTACATAAATTGTATTCAATCTATTTAGTCTAGAAAATGTTCAGGTTTGTGAAAAGTTTATGAAATATGTATATGCAGATTATGAAATATGTATAGTCGCTGCACGCAACGGTGCAGCGACTTCCGTATTCATATTTGAGCCGAGTGCGGTCTAAACATGGATGCTATTGTCCTGGCTCGATGGAACGCTGCGATTATGCAAACAACTCGCACGTTTAGCTCACCACATTCGCAGCACCCCGTTCAACCTTAAACAAATGTCACAAAGCTCAAATTTCACTGAGCAGAAAATGTGGACATTTCCTCCATCCGTTCTAGCGTTAAGTCAAACTGGGCTTTACGTAACACGGTTAGAGTTTATTATGCCGCACGTATTCGGTAATCCAGGTAACGCTCCAGGGGACCTATTCAGTATTTAGGTTTATCTCATAGACAACTGTATTTCAAGGGAATACCGCTCAGTGTATGTGGCTGACTTAATATGCGCTCTAATATGTTTCCATTTAGATTAATTTTAGCATGCCGTGATTGAGTTTTCCGCACTCCTGCGTTTGCTGGAATAGATCTTTGTTTACTTGTTGCACGAGATGGAATTGCTCTATAATATTCAGTTCCGATTATTAACTTTACACTAGGTCGGCTTTAATTAGGGATACTTCGTCGGTGTATAAATATTGTATCATGTAAAGGGTTAACTGACGTAGAACTTTCGTCAGTTAAGTTATAACTAACGTATACAGAATCATCATACCTTCACGCTAAAACATGGTTTCTATTTCTTTCCCAGGCCAGTTTTTTTGATAAGACGTTAAACATAACTTATACATTTATAAAATAATCTTTTTGTCAGTCTAACTTGTTTCTTTTTTGTTTTCAGGTAAGTTCACCGCTGGGAAAACTGCTTCTACACTAAAATCTCACACGTATGCATTTTTTTTGTATAATACTGATGAATAGAATTCAAATTTTCAAAAATGCTTAACCCTTTGTTATTTTTTTACAATTTAGCGCCATCTCTGTAAATTCAAACGTACTACCAAGTAAGCCTGCTTTTCAAAGAACCTGCACTCAGCTCCCCTGGCGGCGAAAAAGAGGAACTTCGACGCAACGTAGCTTTCTACTTTCACTCAGTAGTTCTTACTCCGCCTCAGAGATGGCGTTGCCGGCGCTAACCTAAGAAACTGGCTACGCAGGGTGTAGAAATGCCACTAGAGGTCATCGTAGTCGACTGCTACACGAAGTAACCCCATACAGCTGTATGTGATGTAAATGTTAGATGTCTCTCTTATTAATATTGAACACAATTCTTAGTTCTTGCAATGAAATATTAGTTATTACATGAAAATTGCTGTTATTTATAACATATTAATAACTTCGAACTTAGCTGATGCTTCATCAAAGTAACTCAAACCTTTCAGTCTTTTATTCTTTTATTAACTACTTACTGCTGTTGCTGTCTAAATTAGTGACAAAATTAAATTAAATCTATTTCAAATTATATAAAAACAAACTTATGAAATGTTTATTTACCGCAAAACCTAATATTTGCTATATTTGTTAAGGGAATTCAAAAAGGTGGCATCACATAATTTTATAACACTAAGAAACTGCTTATACTGGAAAACCAAAATAAAAAACTTGATCTGTTTAAAATTTGTGAACGTAATTAGAAATTAGTCTGTGCACAATAGTATAACAACGATGTTTGTACATGTAGATTGGTAGAACATGAAGCAGTAGCTGCTAGTTACAAACGGAACAGTGTGAAAGGACACTCAGGAGCTCAGCTCTGTTATTTTATTTTCTTTGTCATGTCTGCTGCCCTGGTACTTGTGTATGCTACACTAACACTAGTTACTTTGTTTTCTTGTTTTCTCTCTCGCCATTCATTGTTATGTTCCTTTTTTGCGAGATCTCGTGAATTTCATTATGATTTTCTCTCTCTTCAAATATTTTCTTATTGTAGGTAGGTTTTCATATTTACCCATAGCGTATGTAAAACACAAACAAAAGAAAAAAGTACTCCGTTGACTCATGCTGTATTTACAAAATAAACTAATTGTATGATTCAGTTATTGTATTGATTTGTTACGTATGTGTTTTGTATGTGTTTTTAGTTTAGTATAGAATAAATTAATAAGAACCCATCTGCCGCATTAGGCAAGTCCTGTAAGGGTAGATGTAAGGTTGTGTATAAATAAATAAATAAATTATTTATTTACTCTTTGAAATGAAAAGCGATGTTAAAATTCCGTGAAACCATATTGCATTGTTCAAACTGCGCACATGACGCTGCGAGGTTTAGCCGGAATTATATTCGTACCGTTGTTTTTCTAACAAATATGTGCCCGAGGCCCTTTGCGGTCATTAAAATTAGTTTCCCTAGCAGAATTGTACGTTGTCCCCAAAACACCACATTGAGGTTAAACCTTTGTGTTCCCTGGTCGTAAAAACGACTGACTTTATGCTAATAGGCTATTTGAAGTCCTCTGCTAAATAATCGCCAAACCGTTGTGTAGAAACACGTAAGTTCCTTAAATAAAGCATTTGAATAATAATAATGTTAAAATAGAACATTTAAACAATAATAATAATAAAAAAAAACATTACTGTGAAGATACCGACTGTTGCCAACAAACTGCTTACTTGTATGAATTGTAATTGCAACCAAATCATCAACTTAGTTCGGAATCATAAGCCTTTCTTCCCATACATCCATGTCGGCCGTTATCTTTCACGAGTTTATACCTCACTGTTATCTTCAAGTTCAAATGTATCATTATGTACGTGTATTTCATTATCCAAATGGTCGCATGTCGGAAATACGTCCAATAAGCGTATGAGCGTATGTTGTCTGTATTTTTCCCGTAATGACGAAAACAGTAGGGATTATTACGCGACACCAGGATGTCATGACGTGAAGGAGAGTCGAGCCTTCTTGTTGCGAGACGCTTTGTTAGCGAGGCTTTTCAAAACTCAAGTAAGTTTCACTAGCGACTGCGCTGCTTTCAAATTATGGTCTCCCGGTATAATTATGTTTTAATTAAATGCAGAGAACAAGTAACGCGGAAGGGAACGAGGTCAACGTATTTCACAATAATATACAGGGTTAAGTAACCTGTAATGCAAAACGTAGATCTAGCAGAAGCTGGTAGAATAAAATAATAAATAGACTAATATTTAGTGGTGAAACCATGTCTGCTTATATTGGAGTTAGGCACAATGGAGGATTTATCTCTTAGATACAGTTTATATGGTTCACATTTTTTTCTAGCTCTGCCAAAATACCTAAAAAATTGGAGGCGCCGGGTATCGATCCCGGTACCTCTCGCATGCTAAGCGAGCGCTCTACCATCTGAGCTACGCCCCCGGTGGCAGTACGTTCGAATGCTAGGTTTACTTTTGTACAGATAGTAATAAATTCAAGTCACATAGCCGCGGGCGAGGACAGGCGGCTTTATTAAATGCCCTCCCGGGTGTGGAGTCGCTACTTTGATAACCGACCTTGCCGAACAACTTCTCTGTTGTATATCCTTCAGTTAAACGGCACACACGATAAAAAGAATACACTTATTTTGGAAATTTTCTCAACACATAAAAAAGTTGTTAGGAATTAAAATTTGGTTGGAGATAGATTCCATTTGAGGCGTTATTTTCTGTACGCATGGTTTGATGCTACTTAATAGATTTAGTGAATATAAACAGTATTTTCTCGAAAAATAATCCACATCCTTTTCATTTATGTTAAAGAAGTGCCACTATTTTCAGTCCCAGCGTGTTACGTAACCAATAATGCATACTCTCGTTTAAAGAGTTGTCTACGTCGAATTGCTGCTGTTCGATTTCGCCGCACATTTTTTCCCTTTTTCGATGAAATGAGCGAGCTATTCAGCCACGGAAATCTTTAAAAAAATGGACGGACGGACAAAATGACAAAAAAGTATGATATTATCCACGATGTATAGGGTAGCTCCTGTTATGGCACATGCCCTGGGGCCCGGTGACCCACATACGATATCGTACATGCATAGAGTACGCCGCCTCTCGCGCTGCGTACCAGGCATTCAGAACACGGCAGGAGGTGAGCCTACCTAGTGTTTCCTTTGATCACGACGCTTCTGCCCCAGTTGGCAAGCGCTGTGTAAAGGTTTGCAGTGCAAAGGTTAATTCTTTTGTCGTCACGGCTTGTCGCGAGGTACTGCTTTTTATGACGGAAAATATCTGGGGTTGGAATTAGATATGGAAAAATATCTTTAGAACGCACTCCGGGGTGGAGTGCGTTCCCCTGCCTCTTTGTAAATTGTTCATTAAATCCGTTCGGTAGGCCTGTAAAGCTAGTCTATTATAAACGCGTCGAATTCCTTTCCTCCCGGTATTGGCGGAGCGGTATTCGCTGGGTACTCGTTAAGGTTCTCAAATCCGAGGTTTAATACCGTCGGCTAATTAATTTCTTTTCTTAGCAAATCTTTTGTGCTGTTCGCCGACATTATGTATACTTAAGACTGCCTTTAAATTACGCCTTCATTTTGCAGTTATCCAGTAGAATTCAATGAGAAATGAAAAAGGAAAAGATGTAGCTACGAAGCCTGTATTGTTATTTCGCTGACAGCCTGTTTGCCAAAAGTTTGCATCGGGATATTCGTACAAATTAAAACAGGTGGAGTTTATTCAATATAATATTATTATTCCCTGAATCTCATTTGGCGAACAACAAGTCGATTTAATTTGTATCACTAATTTTTCATCGAAAATTGTTTCACGCAACTAAATAATGCACATTTTAATGGCTGTCAAAATATACCTTGTTAAATATGTGTGTTCAACATGAAATATCCCACATATACAACAAGGACGAAATAATAGTTATTTAGTTTAATTAAGTTAGTGCAAAGCTGCCAAGAAACTTGGCTGTGTTGTCTGTGACAGGCAATCGTGCGCACATTTGCAGATAGTTGGATATATTAAGTCTGGCGTGTACCGCGCTGCCTCCAGTTTACATGGGTGACAGTCCTTTGTGGTCGAGCACGACGATCGAGCGGGGTTCACAACATGTCTCGTGAATCGGAACGTTAGCACGTAACGAAGAGCAAGCTCTCGATCTCCTTGATTTCATGTTTATCTGGGACTTAACTCGAATTCTATAATGCTTGCAATGTAAGGCATTATTTGGGCCATTCGTTATTAAAAGAAATTGGAGCCTCTAAGACATTAATTGAATATTATTTCTTTGAAGTATTACCTAGGGAAATAAGTTAGTATTCGCTGCTAGGAATCAATATCCAATTTTCCAGCTATGCATTAATTGTACAGTTTTTGTGCTCTCCTGGTCGATCGTAAACGAAGTACGGACTTGAGAGATCCAATTTAAGTTTGCTCAGCTTTTGGCGACTTTAGCTTCGACTTTACTATTTGGCGTAATTTAAAAGCGTCCAAACTACTGAATAAACTTCGATCAAAATAATGAATACAAGAGGTTTTTGATACCGGAGACAATTCAACACATTACATTTTATATATTCATTACACTTCTCTGGACACTGGAAATGTTTATGTATTATGAGTGTATATCAACCGCCCCATAACGAATTGATCATTTCATTTACTTGTGTCTAAAGAAGTCAAAACTTCGACTGAATAAACTTCAATTTATGTATGTTCACATGATACACATGGTGTATATGGTGTCTGGGCGCATCGTCGGTCGCTCATGGCTCGCGCCGGGTTATCGCGGCGCTCACCGGCAGCGCGGCGCGTTTCTTTTCAACCGTCGCACATTCGTTTGCCGAGCTGCGGAAGAAACGACCCACCCATTGTTACCAATCGAAATTCAATCCAAGTTTTAATTTTACTTTGGCAGTTCAGACATTCCTTCAAATATTTCTGTTCTTGCGGTTTTCATGTCAAATGTAGAATAAATGTTTCGTATGATATTTTTACGACGGTGAAAAAATAATACTGAATGAATATAATGACATAGAATTTCGCTCAAGTAATTTTAAACGCGAGGTTTCAAAAAAGGGTCTAGAAACATGATTAAAATAAAAGGTTTCAAAGTACCTAATGAATAAAAACTTATTAGAATAAATTGAAAACTAAAGTTCACGGTTGGTTGTAAAGCAAAAAAGGATTATTCAGTAAGTAAATAAGTAATGTAACATAATGAAACAGTGTGTGCGTCTCGCTGGGATGTCCTAAGTGGATTAGGCGTGCTCAGTGCCCAAGGGGCTGCGGTCGCTCGCGGCTGTCTTTGTCGACCAGTCTCGGGTTCAAACCGCCCGACCCACCGCGCATTACATACCTAATAGATATTCCCACTTGCTCGGATCGCTTTTTATCTGTATCTATTGTTGAACAAATATCTCGCGGTCAGATTGTGTCTGTGTAATGGAGCTTTACTTTTTAGTCGTGTTGTTTTTTTACGATAAGGTCGTACATACAAAGGACTACAAGTATAGGAATTTGTGTCTTTATACACAACTCCAGCAGAATTGCTATGAAAATAATATTATTATGTTCTGCCGAAAGAAACTCAAGGATCAATAAAGCTTATAGGTACTACACGAACTGTTTAATTAAATGTAGAAGCTGTTCAAATATTCACAGAACAGCTTATGTATAATTAATGAATTCGTTTTACGCCTACGAGTTTTATCACAAAATGGAAAATAAACCAAATGGGCGTACCTTTTAATAGTCTCATGAAGGCTCCGGATCACTCGTAACACTGGAAAGTTACGAGTTATGAACAAATTTATAAAATTCACTCACGTAGATAAATTCTGTAGCGCCCCCCTCGTCCCCCCACGCCCCCCGCGTAACCTTCATGTTTAAAATGAAGGATCTTTCGTGAAGTGCGGAAGACGTTGCTTACGAATTCCGTCCAGCACTCAGGGATTCATGTTTCTAAACATTCGCACTTACACTCAACTTTTAATTTAATTAAAACAACACCATATATATTTACCTGGATATACAGGGTTACTGGTAAGTAGACCGCATCCTTTCAGGAGGTTATAGTATAGGTCAATACGAACAAATTTGACCCTGGGATACACTGGGCAAAAGTTAACCCGTTTCAAGATAATCGAATTTTAAGATCTTTTCTTTACAAGTCGTCTAGGTACACGTATACATTTTTATTACTAGTTAAAAGTCTCGTTTTTGCGGATTTTTGTGTGTTTTGTGGCTTTTTGGATAGCTAGATAAATGTAGATGTTTTTTAAGTATTCTGCACAAAAAAATGAAGAGTAATATTTTTGAGAAAATATCGACTAAAAAAGTAATTGCTGTTCGCTATAATTTCCTCTGTGATTTGTACAGTTTTATGGTTTTTTATTATGAAATGATTCATCTTCTATCCAAAAACACACAAAAATCCACAAAAACGAGACTTTTGACTAATAATGAAATTTTATACGTGTACCTAGACGACTGATCTTGAAATTCGATTATCTCGAAACGGGTTAACTTTTGCCCAGTGTATCCCAGGGTCAAATTTGTTCGTATTGACCTATACTATAACCTCCTGAAAGGATGCGGTCTACTTACCAGTAACCCTGTATAAATAGCAACTAGGTGTAAAGGAAGTATAAGTACGAAAGAAGTGGAGTTAGTTACCCGTTGTGAGAGATAACTGTCATGTTAAACAAGCCAGGGGAATTGACTGGAAGCCGGCAATTAGACGTCGAATTAACTTCCCATAAAACATAAATCTGCGATCCCGATATCAATCGTTAATCAATTTGCATTTAATCTCCTTAAAATTGGCTAAATTAGCGTATTTTTGGTGGAAGATATAAGCCTGTTGGGCGTTGCGGAGTCGCGGCGCGGTAGTGGCGTAGCGGTGGCACGGCGGAGGCGCGGGAGAGGCGCGGCGCTCGTTGCAGAAATGTGTCAGTTAAATAGACGAGCGCTTTGTGAGCGAGAACTTTCCAAACTCCACGAGGCCGTGAAAAGTGGCCGCTCTTGATTAGTTTGAACGAGGTTTACAACCATTCAAACTGACTTACTTCTCAAACACCTTATTATGGACACTTTGATATAAATTACTTTTGCATCGGCCCTTCCGTTTTGCATTTTGAGCTCGTTTGAGGTTTCTTCGAAACTTTCTAAAATAAGATAACTTGAATTATATCAGTAAGAGAATTGCTTTCGTATAATGTTATTTACATTGATACATACAATGTATTGGATCCGAATCCCTTTCATGTACGTGGTACAGTCGCGTACACTACGCAGAAACTATTTGATACGGCGTCTTTAGGATTGTGATGCGTCCTCTCTGCTCCATTGAACTGAGAAAGCGAAGATTTCTTTAGTCCTCTTTGGATATATTTGTGTGCATACATCTGTGATATTGAAATTGTTGTTAAATTGAAAATGGTTTCGTTGGAGCAAGTAAAGGTCGCGTCTGTATCAGTATTCCGGGTGACACGAGGGTAAGCCTATCCGAGCTGTTTAGCTCCGGGTGCACACCGACAACTTAAGGAGATTATGTTATCAACTTATCGATTATAGAGGAGGTAATTGTGAGTATGGCTGATACTGACGATATTTGCGTATAGGTATAAGTAGGTATATTGAACAGAGGTACCATGGAGAGTGAAATTTATTCTCATTATTGATATTTTTGTAATATTTATTATCTTCCAAATGATGGTCCAAAACTCGCAAGTCTTAGTACTGGTATCTTAGTACTCAGGTGTAGGTACTTATGTATGGCTATATGTAGACAGAGCGCGGCAGTGTGTCAGCGGTGTGTCCGGCGCCGCAGTAAGCCTCCACATAATTCCTCCTTTGGCTTTGTGCCCCATTGTCACTGGCCGCCGCTATGACTACCTATACTCTCACGTTTATGTAGCCCTAGTCCTCACCAGCTACAAACACAGCTATATGAACCGTTATGTTTCCTACATTACAATGGACATAAATTGTGAGGAACCCGCTGTTCATAAGCCGTTTACTTAAAAGGACTAGCTCTTGTAGTACGTCCATTTTCATGGTAGACAACACGTTTGATTATGAAAAATTTTCTGCGTAAATCGTGGTGGTATCCACTCGTAATAATCTAGACGTAATCTGAAGCTATCAGTTGTTCTAGTTACGGCAGAACTAACCTAGTTAAGCTTGGTTAATATCCGTGGGTACAATTCCAGCCAGTACTGGAAGTTATTTTGACGGAGTGTGCGATGGGTGTGTGGTTATAATCCGGGTAGTCCGCGATTGGAGTTTGCCTAATGACGATAAGCTTGTTGATTGGGGGTCCTTTACTACGGGGACGATGACGTAAACTTGCTCGAAACTGTAAAGCTTTTGGAATGTCACATCATAAATAACGTTTATGTAGGTACATGACAGTTATAAAAATAAAAGCTTATAACAGGAGCTACATATTCCATACATATGAGTACAACTAAGATACGCCTACATATATTATAATTAAGACATCGTTTTAGACATAATTGTGTAGTCAAAGTACTTTACATTTTCAGAAGCAGTGAGGTTCGTCTTATCATTTATAAGCTATGTTAATGCGGCAACATTTCAGTAATGAATACCGAGCCACTGTTCAAGTTGGAACATTAAATTCTTCAACCACTTGAGACGGTCTTACAAAGCGATCTTACAGAAAGTAATTAAATAAATCATCGAATGCCTTGTCTCAACTATTATGGCCTATCATTGAGTAAGCTCTTCGGTCCGGTGTAATTACACTACAGGAGTTATTTCTTGGCCGCTATCGTAATTGTGCCGAGTGGCACCACCGGCCTGACCGCGCCTGTTTTTGCGCTAAATGAATAATTGCTACAGTTCTACATAGTTGTAAACATTTGTATCATCAAACGGAATTTAAAGCATTTAATCTTCAACTAGGAGGTATCATAATCGTTTAAATCCCCGTGTGTATCACAAAAGGCATAACCAAACTATAATAGGTATCAGATATTCGTCGTAATCGCTGTGACGCGTACAGGACACTGGACATCTTTACAAATGAATGAATCAGCTCTGTTCGAGGAGGAATATCGGATGAACTTCCCCAGGCGGAAGATTGATTTAACTTGTTTAGACGCGATCCTGCAGGAGGGGAGGACTTTGTACAACTTCGTGATATTACTGAAATTGGATCAACTTACAACTCCGGAAGTCAAGCTAATTTACATTTTATTCTGCATTTTTATTAAAACTTTCCTGATTTTTTCGAAGGGTTAGCTAGACATGTTCCTTCCTGCAGAATTGAGTTCGCATATTTGAATTTTTTATATAGAATGGAGCTGATCGTTATTAGCAGCAATAGGGCACAAATCTCAACTCCGGTCAACTGAGAATTCCCGCTGGGAGAGCTAGCTCAGCGTCACGAAATAATACACGTGATACACAATTTGTTTCACGTCTGCGAATCTGCAATATGTAACGAGGTATATAAAAGGAAACAGTGAATCTGATACACTTACAACATTTTCATATAATGGAAGATTACTGTCCTGGGAGTTCCTTACCATAAACGTTCCGACGAAGATATTAAAAAAAGATTGAGGAGTGCTATAGAAATTTTACGATGGCGCCATAAACCAAACACGAGCATTACCTTTATTGTTTTCCCTTCCGATTTAGTTTGAACAGAGATCATGTATTTAGGTTAAGCGCGGCGTACAGATAATGAGTGATGACTTGCTAAAGCAACCCGACCTGATTCACAAATGAGAATAGTGTTTGTCTTCATTGATTAAGGCTGGCCGGCCCACGCCGCCCTTAGCATTGCGCCTCACAAGGACGGCTTGGCACGTGGTGTGCCTCATCTTATTGTACTATTTTCTTCTCGTTAATGCAACACAAACATCTGACAATTGTACAACTAGATCTTGATACATTAGTTTATAGAGAAATACGTATGTGACCTTACAAATATCAAGGTGTGTTATTTAATATACATATATGTTACAAACACATCCAGGGAAAGCCAATTATGTTATACGGGGTCCGAAACTAAATGGGAAGTGAATGGGAATGACCCGAAGGGCCTTATTTTATGCTAGCCTACCCTACTTCAAACATGTTCTCTCGCCGGAGTGACCATTTGCTATTGTCTTTTGTTGTCTACCCAAATATCTTTTTTATTCGCTGACTGCGAATCCCCGAATTCCTTAGATGTCCCTGAACAATTTAGATTGTCCGAGCTCTGTGAATGTTTTGTGTATAATTTGACTTACTGTTTATTGTGCTTCCTCGTGTTATCGCGACGCCCCTCGGGGGTGGGCTCTCGACAGAAATCAATTGTAATCTCATCCGGGCCGAGGGTGCCGTAAATTCTAAATGACGCCATTAACAAATAATGCTCTGATAATTGAAGTACATAGTGGTGGATGACTATAGAGGAGTCCGTGACTAAGTAACAGCCGCACGGGTCGATTGACCATGTAAGGCCAGCAATGCGCTGTCCATGGATGGGTGGCCAATTCGAGGAAAGTCTAGGCAGAGGAGCATGCCCTGGGAACCAGAAGATAATATCAGAGTAAAAACTCAAGTAGTAATGGGACGGAATAGCCGCCCAGCCGTGCATTGATTGAGTGTGTAGCGAGCATCTGATTTCCCTGTGGGCTGCCGAGGTCAAATGGCAATCGCTCTCGCTAAAGTCAGAATTCGTCACATCACAATCGAGTAACCTGCTCGGACGGCTTTCATAAATGTATGGAACGACACACAAATGGATTTGATTTTGTATTGATATGGAAAACAAATATACCAACGTTGCGTTGTTTTTGTGCAGTCGTGATACCCATTGATTGGTATCGCTTTCCAAATGAAACCAGCTTTGTTTAGTAGCGTAAAAGGGGGGTAAAAACTATAAAATGCGACTTATACTTTCACAACG
The DNA here is from genome assembly GCF_030705265.1 of Helicoverpa armigera. Taxonomy (NCBI): domain Eukaryota; kingdom Metazoa; phylum Arthropoda; class Insecta; order Lepidoptera; family Noctuidae; genus Helicoverpa; species Helicoverpa armigera. The sequence continues at coordinate 10,854,069 of NC_087138.1, read as the reverse complement.
ATGCAGACGTGTAGTAGTCGCGAAGTCGCCGTGTCGCCTGTGCCCCGGGCGCTGACTATCAATTAGGACAATATTGTTATTCCCGGCACACGTCCACATTACGCAAATAAGGAGGAAAGCGCCGGCGAAGGACAGAATAACTTCGGGCACTTTTAAAAGTATACTCCGACTGCGACAGACCTCGATTGAAAAGACATTTTCATGTCTTATGAAATGTCTACTCCAATGACCCCGGGGGCTTTGATGTTTATTTAAAATTCAACGTTGCCGTTTTATGTACGATTATACATGAAGCAATTTCGTTAATCCGCAGTCGGTAAACTCAAATATAATTTAAATATACGGGTAGCTCCGATAATGAGTGCGCCAATACAGGCGAATTACCGAGTAATCCTAACGATGTTTTATTTGCCGGTAACCATGGGAATAGCGGACACCAGTCCTGTGGATGGCTCTCGTCTCATTAGCTTTCCCAATAAAATAATTGAGAGTTTCAGTAGCGGGGTGTGGGGGTGTGGGGGGCGTCGCGCGCCCGGGACGTTTCAGTGATCGGCCGCCCGCCCCGGCGCCTGTACGCGTCTCGCGTTCCCGCGGCACGACACCTCCACGTCATGTATGTTCAATGTTCACTACCAGGGTACCATAACACAACAGTGATTCATTTATTGCAAACATCGGTGGTGTTTACGTTCGCCTAACGCGCGCTCCATGCCGGCCCTCGATATTGTGATATTGTGGATGATACGTAACACATAGATCCTCCTATCGTGTTACCTTCGATTGATTATGATATCCGTGTATAGTGCGTGTGTTATGTTGCGTATATCTCACATAATTTATTGGATAACTTTTGATGAAGATGGCGCCCGAACTCTTCGCATTGATACCTACTACAATATTTCTCTATGTTTAGATACGGACATAAAGCTTTATTTCGATTTAGTATTCAAATCTGAACATTTTTGTCATTTCCTTATCCGTATTGTAACAAAGTGTTTGTGGAATACAAACAAGCTTCAGCTGTCAATCACTGACAGATTAAACATACTTCGCAGCGCAGCTTCTAGGAAAGACGTTTCGCGAATTTCATTTGTCATTTTGGCTTTCAGATGTGTATAAATATTGTGTTACAGTATTTGACTTTGTAAGAAATAACATTCTTTATCTTGTCATTTTGCGAGGATTGTTTCAGCGACTCGGGGCTTCCTTAGCGAAAGGGCTATATCTTTTTGCAATAGTATTTACCGCAGTAAAGTTAACTTCAGCTCATTATTAGGTACTGAGTGACAATACTGCCCACGTGTCTGTTTGTATATCCTAGAGTAATTACCTCGTGTATCACAGTCATCGGATTGTGGAATCTAGCTAGTTTCCGGACATAGGACTTGACAGTATCGACAAACTTGCCCCAGAGCGCCACAGAGCATAGGTGTAAGACTTTAACTAATTAGCAAGTTGTTAATTAGGCTGTAGTGTGTCGAAGTGTCGCTCAGTCGCCTGCGAGCGAGCCATTAGTTGCCGATGCGATCGCGCCGTGCTCTCGTTGTTCCTATATTTGTATCTGTTTACTGCAGAACTAGACCACTATAAACTATAATACCATTCATCGTAAAATCGACACAAAGCGCATTGCTCAACACTTTGAGATATCGATACTTGTACTACCAAATCGACGGGTTAATGTTTAAGCTACAAAGCATTCCAGATATAATAGGGTACTCACAGCTCATAAAGTCCTTATTAATGTGTTCTTATCATTTATGTATAGCTTCGAATGAAATCGCTATTCAAAGCAAAGCAATTCAGTAAATGTCCTTCATATAAACAAATAGGTATATAAATGAATATTTCTTTCAATGAATTGCGAGCAGATTTAAACAGCACGAAAATAAATAAATGTCTCGTTTTTTGTTTATTATTCTTCTAAAGGCTATGTATACAAAGCAGGAAAACAGAAATATCGGAAAATTCATATAGGTTTGTCATAGCGAACAAATGTTGTCCTTGCAGGGATTAATAAATTCGCCAAACTCCATCGACATTCACCAACCCTCACCGTAGATATCGAGCGACCGCGAAACGAACACTCATACAAAATAATATGGAATGGAATATTGGAAATTTACTAGAAAGGAAAATGTCTTCTTACAGGCTCATAATAATTGTATGACCTGTAAAGGACATTGCGAGTCAAATCGGTCAATCGAGTTCTAGGCCAGTGAGCATTTGTAAAGGGCAAGATACCTAAATGAAAATGGCGCACAGCTTACAAGAACCAAATCAAAGTGGACTATTTCAAACGTTAATAGAATTTCAATCCAATACATCACAAATGGGCTTGGTTCACCACTAACCATTTTTAAATCCGCCGTAATCGTTTTCTACATTAGCGGCGTCAATCGATTTTGAGCTGTATTACTGGAGAGTCACGTATTTCATTGGTGTGCAATTACTTGGCGTCCCGCTGCAAGAGTTATGCCCCACATTTGTCGGCGCGTTGTAATCAACGGATCTTTTTTATCTTGGTATCGTTCGCCCTCTCGGTAATGTTGTAGGATTCCATCAATGTAGCCGCTGACCTCTTCGTCCCCTCCGCCAGAGGGACGGCCTCTCGCTAATATCGCTGCTATGAGAAATTATTAATAACCCTCTTTAATCCGCCTGCTTGAGTTTTTTATTTGCCTCAAGTACAATTTCATTTCGGTAATTTTTCTCGATTAAATTTCTTCGGTTTCGGACTCCAGATATTCGTTGTATTCCATGAAGTTATAAAACGGAATTTTTAGCAAACGATTTGAGCAAATCAGCAGCATCATTTGAGACGAGCGCTTGCTCCTGGCACGGCTCATGTGCGATGGAGCGTCGGCTCAGTGTTTCTGCGGTAATTCAGTCACTGAGCACTTACGATTATAACTGAGAAATGTTTTGCTGTTGTTTCAACTTTGCACCGAGTCAGTGATAATGTCTCTAAATGAGGATTATTTCATGAAAGTAAAGTAAAGGATACAGGGTACTCTGAGAGGTGTAAAACGAATATGTTGTAGGCCAATTACACTCGCGTTGGAACCTTTGCTTAATACTGTTATCAATATATTATTTTTAGGCGGGTTACTCAATAATAACCCAACTAAAAATTAGTAACACTATGTTGGCATCAACTCTACGTGTACACCAGAGTTTTGAAATGTCATATGTTTTCACAAAAAATACCACTCTGTGAAACTATTTGCACGTTGCATAATTTCAATGCCCCACGGTCCCAACCCCACTCGTATTACAAAACGTGAAAACAAAAACGTTGTAATTGTCAAAACTAGTAAAGCTTCAATTGCAAAGGCAGGACATATAAACTAATATTATTTTTTATTTGCCATGTCCAGAGGCGATGTCACAGTAACGGCTCATAAAATAACCATTACATTATATTATTGTCCCAACAATTTTGGAAATTCTCTTTGAGGAAAAAATGTAATTGAAGTGTATCAATTGGTTTGTTATACACAGCAATTTATTGAACAATACTCAAAATATTTAAATTAAGTTCATTATTTATCTTATTCTTGTTAAAAGATATAAAACATCATTCTCGGAACAAGCTAGGCTATACCTACAGTCACTAGAATTCATGTTTAAATATTGACTTGAACAATGTTCTTCTAATTGATCGAGTATTTTTCTGCGAAGGCATTTACATGGAGACATCAAAGTAAATATAGTCTTTGACTTTGGTCTTAATATCGTAATTCAAAGAATTGGCAAATACTAAGATTAATGATGTACAAATATTGATATAACATAGTTAATCGTGTGTGTGCAGACAGTCTCGCATTAATCCAGTCTTTAGTCTGTGTGTTTGTGTGCGTGCGTGTAATTGATATAATGTAGGTCACACGGCGTTAAGGCTTCAAATGCAGTCGCTGACGTCACGGGGTTGTGCCCCGGGGGCATCACAATGCGCACACGACTGTTGCCTAGGTTACTAATGTGGAAAGTGTGTAGTTAATGAATATACAAAAAAAACTAGTTCTAATTTATAGCGTGATAGTGTGTAGTCCAATTGGTATTTTTTGTTACTCTTTTCTTCTCCGATATTTTCTCTAAACCCTAATTACGCTGTTTAATGCGACAAGATAACTTATAGACAATATCCAAGTGAATAGAATGTACATACATATAGAGAGGTTGGTGGCGGTTGATCGCAGCTCGCCAAACAAACAAGCCATCGAATGTTTCGCGACGCGTGATGGATGGCGCCGAGTGTCACGGAGCGCAAATTATCTAATGCCGACTATCTAGCGTCAATGTACTGGTTTTTAGGTAACTGTAGCAGTATAACTTATTTTGAGAATACAACGCCTTCATCATCATAAAATAATAAGAGGTTCAGAGCATATTTTATAACCGGATGGTGGAGAAGTCTCGATTTTCTTTTGTTAATTTCTCAGAATTTGCCCGTGACATTTAATTTTAAACAGTCAAAATACAAACCACGAAGTAATGGCAAGCTATCGATCAATGCCAATTTATCTGGATGATGTTTTCTTGGTTCCAGCGAAACGGAACTCGACAAACATCTGTCAGGAGCAGGACTCGCGCGCTCACTATTCATTCATCAAATATTTGACATTTCACCACCTACTCAACTGTTTTATTTTAAATTCCGTGAAGCGTGAGGCATCCCGAGCCTGAGCCGCGTCCGTGGGCGACCTGTAACAGCTAGTTCGTTTCACATAAATGAGCTTGTTTCTGCCAATGCTCTTTACAAATAAAACGAAACAAAAGAATTAAACTTGGCCGTCCGCCGCACTAAAAAGATTCCAATAGCTAGCGTCTAATTGAAAATACTAGACTTTGCGGTGATTGCAAAACGATGGACAAAGAATACTAATTGTTTAAAGTTCTTTTGAATTTCTAAAGAACTATTCGATTTTCATTCTGTTACTTTAGCATTGTTAAGCCAGACGGGCGCTGTATTGAAGACTTTCAATTCAGTTAACTGAACATTGTTATCATCAGTGTTTAATGAAATTAAAACACATTTACAAATAGTAATTTAATCGCACGTTGAATGCAATAATTTAAATTCATTCTGAAAGTTTCACAACACTGAACACTGTTTAAACGGTGAAACTTTTATTTTTGCCTCAAATTATTGCATTCAACCTGCTACGAACTTGCTCTGTAAATGAGTCCTAAAGTAGGCAGCTACGAGTAGGATGCGAGGAAAGCCGCGTAGACGAACTACGGCGTAGTACATGTGCTACGCCACGACAGAGCGTAGCATTCGACGTAGGCGATGCGTAGCAGTGTAGCAAAACTACTACGGTATTTGGGTATATTAAAATCTTTATGTATTCACAGCTGTGCTCATAATATTTGATTGGTTATTCATTGGAAACCATACGTAATCAATGTATTCATAGAAATTCTATTTCGTCAATAGGCACTCATTGACGTCATTGTGAAGCAGTTCGCCATGGCGGCATTTGGTCCTTTGTAAAGATAATTGTGAATGTCTCGTTGGCAGCACGTCGGGGCACAATGTGGCTATTACACGGTCGCCGGCAAGGCCGCGCCGACAAAGTAGCTCCGCCGTGAACCAGAATACTGACACGTTCACTAAACACCCGTTTAATTACAAGCAAACACTTCAGTGTTTAGGAAAACCATTCACTAAATAGGTATTGATGCCGCCTCAACCCTGACGACGAGCGAGGTTCCTTGTGTTTCATATTTGAATAAAACTTAATAATTGGAAGTTTTAAACTATCCAATTTCAATACGAAAACTTGATCTATCCTGCAGTCAGGTCGCTGGTCGAGTTAATTTGCCTTTTCTCATTTGATTGCTTGAACTGTGTTGTGAACTCTGAGCGATGTCACCACAAAACCGATGAAGTACGTGTGGTGTTGTAGTGAGCACTTACTATTGTGAGCACATTGTCGAGTGTGGCAGCTTTAATGAGTCGCAAACATCCTCCCCCTGCTGATATCCTAGTCATGAGAATGAGGAGTACCTCAGGCTACCTCCAACGTATTCATAAACTTATTTCAAGTCTTTGTTTTATTTCACGTGTGTACCTGGCAGAAGTTAGCCCGACCTGTTTAGAACTTGTTATTAAATGTGTGGAAATTATATGCCATTGCAAACTGCGAACAAAGGCATAACTTGGTTATTTTAATAGAATTTCAGCTGAACTCTAATATAAATTGAATTTCAGTTGTTATTTCTGTTAGCATTATATTACAAATCCTTTTATTACGTCGTGTTTAATTTATATTATTGTGAATATATTCATAGAGCTAACTTTACCTGTTGCCAACTATTACACAAACCACCGATGGTCGAGATTACAGTGTTGATAATGCAGCGGTTCAAAAACAGTGGAATTGAATTTTCATAGGCGTTACTAATTTACATTATTAGGCGTGTAGAGCATCGTATATCATGAGTGTTATACACTCAATTGAAAAGCATCCATCCTATCAATAAATATCCTTATAAATTATGATATTTATTTGTAAAACTATATTATCTTACATTCGTTGATAGTAAAGTAATCGATATATCTCTCGGAATCCTAACGCACTCGGCTTCAGCTCAAGTAACGCTATAGGACCAACAAAACCAACCTGTGTGTACCCGCCATTATATCTTGATCGTGCGTATTGATTCCTATTGCTCAGTCTTCATGAATACCTACATGAATTCGACACGAATTACATGAATACCATCTTTGATTAATAAAAAAAATCTGCCTATCCTGGTTATTTGAAGAACTCGTATCTTATAGTGTACATACGCCACGAGGGCTCAGGCATCACCATGGCAACGGCTCAGTGAAATATTCAAAGGAATCGTATCCTACGTAAATCGCGGCCAATTTACACGCACGTGGAGAAAGAAACGGTTGCTAGTCGACTTCTGAGGAAACTTGTGTTGATCGCTTATCGTACTACTACAACTACGTGTTATTTATAATAATTGTGTTAAAATATTACTTTATTATTATTATAAGAGATTTATACAAAAGTAACACCAGTGCGCAATAGTAAAAACTTAAATGCGTATAACTTACTGGGTTCATCCAAAAGTATAAAACACTAAAGAATAAAACGCAGAGCGCTATTTCCTCGATAGCTGAAGGTCGTCACTACAAAAATAAACTAAAACAGTTGCTCGACTCGCGTAAAGGGAATGTTGTGTTTATGGAAAACAGTGTGTTGTTGGGCGACGCAAACACACCTCGCAGCGCTCCAAGTTTGTGTTTGTACTTCATACCGCTGAAGTAGGGCAGGCGCCGGCGCCGCCATCCTACTCCAAATATTATGTCAACCACAGCCGCGCCGATTCCTCTAACCTACTGCTCGTAATTAAACGCTACGAACACTGACGTACTTCATATCTAACTTTGAATATATGAAAACTAATTTCAAGCAAAAGTAACACGACATTACAGCCACGGAATAGTGGTGCATGTGTCGGCAATAGCGAGTGCGGCCACCATGCGGCAGTTGAGCACACGCGCCCCGGCAATATCCTGACGTGTGCGGGGAGCGCCGCAGCAATAACACTTACGCCTCGCCATGTAAAACCCTCCGCTCGCTATGAAAATACCCCAAACAGCCGCAACATACTTATCCCTTAAAAGAATACACAAAATCCACGCTCAGCGATAATAACTTTGAAAAAGTTTTAGGACCAAGATATGATGAGATACAAAGAGGTGATGAAACGGCAGATGGAAAAGTTGTAAGCGTCGCTGTGCACACACCGTACTCTCTAGTATATGAATAAAGTTTCCATTGTCAACGTTTAACTCAAACAACGGATACTGATCCGATCAATACTACAATGACAGACGTAGGCTGTGCGGCAAACAAATTGTACAAGTGTGATTTAGACACCGTTTTACACATTTGAAGTATTCTCGTAAATAAGTGAAAACAGCCGCTTATTCTCAGAGGCAGGCCGCGCGCACCTGAAGCCTCTGCTGAAATATTAACTCGTATGAAATAAAGGGGCGCCATTCGCAATCAACGCACTCTTGATTAATTATTAACGAATTAATTAAATGCGTAAACGGATTATAGGGTACGGTTTCATTACGTCATAAATAGACGATGAACAAATCTAAGCGCTCGATAAATAAACAAATGTTTACAGGCAAACATGTTGGGCCCTGAAATTGATTACACGTCGTGTATTATTTTCTGAATTTTTATATTTTTTTACCTTCTCAAAGAGCGTAGCGTTCTGGTACAGTTTCTCCGTGGCAACATTTAGTACATGTTGTGCAGTTGATTAGCGTGACGTCCACGCAGTCACATCACCGATCGTCATTTGCAAGTTTGAAAGCTGCGCCTTTGTGCTCTTTGTGGGAGATTTTTAGAGTTCCTGCCTTTAATTATGTGTTCCAGTAGAACTGGGTCGAGGGGATGGTGCCGAGCCCTGCTCACACAATTAATGAATGCGAAAGAACGGATTGAATTTTTCGGACGGCAATTAAGTATTGTATAGGGTTTGGATTAAATTGATTTTGAGCACTTGGCTCCAAGATTAGCCAGTAATTGGAGAACGCTCTTGGGTATGTTGAGGATAATTGCTTTAAGAATTATTTGTATAATTACCACTGGGGTAAGGGCTCTTAGACAAATTGATGGGCATTGAATAGCAGTGAAAGTTTCATAACAAAAATTCGCACAAACATTGTTCACACGAAAGTGTATTAAATTCAGAATCCTAGAACAAAGTTACTGTGGATATTTCGAAGTATAATGATTTACTGATCAGGTAGGATCCGATATCCCGAGCTCACTGAAGGCTTAAAAAGTAAAATTTTGCTTTCAACTTGAAAGGAATCATACTTGAGAGATTACACCATTCCACTAGGGATTAAGTTACAGCTCCCGACTTGGATTTTGTCCGAAGTTTTTGATGTAAGATAGTTTTTAGAGTAGTAAACAGATATTTTATATTCAATTTCATAGTTTCTTCTTGGGATAGAGAAGTATTCAAAGAATCATTAATTTACTGGGTCGATGTAGCTTTTCAGTTTTTATATAAATCTTATAAAAAATATGTATATGAAAATGTTTCATTCTAAATGTTTGGCGTCTCATCTTCTTATCTTAATACATACTTAACTCCTAAATGAATGAATTGGCTTAGTATAAAGTTTTTGTGAGGACTAAGCCCTTAACTTAATGCGACACTTTCATTGCGAAAGTTCAAAAGTTGGTATTTCTTAAAGACTTGCGACACTGTTATAGCAAACGATGTCGTTATTTCAGTATTTTTCTTGTTGCTATGCTTCTGCTGATTATTTCAACGAGCCAACCATTGTCCAAAACACTTTCTTTTTCAAGAGATTTTAGAAATACAGCGGTAAACTGAATGGATTCTTCTAACCCTGGATAAATGATGTACTTAGAGTGATATAACGTTAAGATGAAAATATATAAAAAAAAACGGTTTTAGTTCGTAGTCGCCTGATAATAAACTTTAGTGACGAGCGTTTCTTAGTTTAAAAAAGTAGAAATTAAGGATTTGATTGTCCGACTGGATAACTGGCATTTTTAACCCCCGACGCAAAAACGACGGGGTGTTATAAGTTTGACGTGTCTGTGTGTGTGTGTGTGTGTGTGTGTGTGTGTATGTGGCATCGTAGCTCCCAAACGGATGATCCGATTGTAATGCGGATTTTTTTGTTTAAAAGGTATGTCAGTCAGGAGTGTTCTTAGCTATGTTTGGTGGAAATCGGTTCAGGTCTTCAAGGTCATCAGCTCGTTTGCTAGATGTGATAGGAATGTTACACGCTCAGTTTACTTGCAAGTACATGTGGGATCTGAAATTTGAAACACTAATGTCTTTTGGAACCACTGAGCTGGTCTGCTGTTAGGGCACGAAGGTAGGAGACGTAACCCTGAACTGCCTCTTAGTAAACCCATCGAGTTTGGGCTCGTTGAATTTGTCTTGACGAGTTCTCTTCATGTTTCTTATTGACGAGAACCTGATGCTGGAAATGGGATGTGGCGGATGAAACCCTGGAATGCCGGAACAAAACGGATAAACCGATTTATATTTTTGCTGAAAATCTAGAATGTCCAAACGTTAATCTTTATTGTTTCTCAATCTGTGAAATTCTCCCAGAGCCAGTTTGTCATGAGGATTGTTAAACAGCTTCCTTTGGCCAAGATCGCATATAGCGACCCCATCTTAAGATAAAATAAATTAAATGAAAGAAGGAAAAATTAAGGAGCTCCTTTAAAAAGCATGAAATAAAATTAAATTATAAATTTAAAAAAACCCCCGACCCAAAAAAAGTACGCAATAATTATGACAAAAGGTTAAAAACGCTAAACACTATAAAAAGCAAAAAATAACTTTTAACACTACGTAAACTAAATTTTGACGTGTCGGGGGACCGCTTTTTACCTTCATATATACTTACATAAATCAAATGATACCTACCTAATTACAACATTCGTTAAAAAAAAAAACACGTATCTAAAGTAATGAATTAGAGCGGTCCTCCGACACGACAAAATTTAGTTTACGTAGTGTTAAAAGTTATTTTTTGCTTTTTATAGTGTTTTAGTCAAGTATCATCTAAAACTTTCACTACCAATTAGGTCAACGACTGCTCTGGCTACTTCATACTTTGGAGATCTTCATACTTTGGAAAGCTAATGAAAGTTTGTTTCACCTCGCGCCTCTATGAGCTTATACCCTCCTGGTATAAATTCTTCGTCATGATATTTGTCCACTATTTGTGGATAACGTTTGATCGGAATGTTTTCGTTGGGGGCAATGTATGTCAGTCAGCGTTCGTGATATATTTGGTCGGTATTCTTGAAGACATAATACAGTTAATTCGGCGTGGCACAATGGCAGTGTTGATGTTGACGCAGGCGCCGCGTCACGCGCCCCCGACCCGCCGTTTGTTTAGGACCACCATGTTTGTTTGTCTTTGTTATTTTATCTCATGGCCGCCGTTTGTTTTCCCCCATTATATTGTCTCACTGAAGAAACTGTAAGTTGAATTTGCTAGGTTTTATATCCCATCATGATTCTGCGGTATTTTTGGCAACACCATAATAAAAATCGGGTTCATTTATTGTTAGTTTACTCGACATAACCAACACTATGTTTTATTGGCTTGCGTTTTCAGTCTGAATATCCGGTAAACACACGGCAAGCATACAGTACGATCATTTGCGCTTCCACGGTTCCAAGAATCGACACGATCCCGCGAAAATATTAATGACGAGTTGTGTTTGTTTGTGAAGCGCACGAGCCTGCAGGCAGGCCCCCGCCCGGTCGGCGTCGTTAGCATTATCAAGGCAAATGATATCGTTTTACGATCACTTGAGTTTTACGCGAGCTTACCATTATGCTTTTAATGCACATTCGCGCGCCCCGAGAGCACCCTGCATAAACGCAATGACTCAGTGAACAGCGCGTTAACACCTCCTTCATGACTTACATTTTAATATTCTAATAATGAAAACATGTTTATCGTTCAGTTGCTTTTGTAGATATTACACTACAATTAAAAATCAAGTGCTTTGCAGAACCATTTTACTACATTGATTTTATAGGTTGAATTAATTTTTCGTACAAATATTTTTTTACATTTTAATTTTCGTTTCAAATAACGACACGTTACATGTTGAACTAAGAAAATATGCAGTTCTTTTATATAAACTTTAAGCCTTAGTACTTTAAGCTGAATTGCGCTCACATTTTTGACCTGCAATTCATTATTCAGCCGTGTAACAATATTCGCCATCCGGAGAGTATTAGTTATACATATTTTATTGAACGGCAACGTGTCGTACAGCCGGCGTTTGTAGGTTAAGAGCGCGGCGGCCGCAGGCGTGTGCGATAAATACTTAATGGTGGAGACAAAGCCGCCATGACGGATCGCTCGTCTCGCACAAAACGAATGCCATTTATCACATCGATGTACGCCGAGTACCTACAGCCCAGCATTACAACTAATCTACATGACAGTGGCGCGGCTTACACCACATTAACGTTGTACTCATAAAGTACCCCAACTTAACGCGCTTAACTCGGACGACCTGCCCTTTGTTGACACTGCAGACCAAACTCGATCCTATTGTACTATAACAGAGTCGGATTTACCACATCCATAAGGCACACTAAGATGTTTGATTGAAATTTCGTAATTGCACGATTTGCAAAGATTGTCGGATGAGATCCGGCACAGGGTGATTAAGGGAAATTCCTTGGAGCCTATTGTCTGAGCTTTTTATTACCGGGTTTAAGTTAAATTGTATTCTGCTTATGTTGTTGTAAGTCGTGACTCGTGGTAGCTCGCCTGGGAGCCCAGCTGTATCCACAAACTAAGTTGGTTGTGCAAATGTTGCTGAGCGTAAATATTATTCCGGCGTGGACGATGAAATTCAAAAAGTAAACAGCACTTGACCTTACTCGTGTCAAAGTTTGGGTAAAGTTAAATTTGTAAAGGCTTACATTACAAGATTAAACGGCCTTAAATCTTATAGAAGAAATATTTATCTAAAGAGATGAAAGATCCAGCGCCTTGTTAATACTGTCATGAACGCTTTGAGGTCGCGCTTCCGAGATTACTCGCGCTACTGTTTTATATATTTTAAAGACTTTGTTCAACCCTCACGATTAATTAACTATACATTATATAAATTAATTAATGTAAGCAAATGAATGGCTAATCCATCTATTTATCATAGTAGCATTATATCGGGATTCACTGGAAGTGATCTAATAACTTTAAGATTCAACTGTCTTGAGAGCCCCTTGAATTCGTAACGATAAAGTCGAGGTTAAAGAGCAGTTAAGTTAACTGTGTCTAGTCCATTTTCCACGTTTAAAAGGAGCAAAAGTTTACTCAATTAGGTTAATATTCTTTCATATCCCAATATATTCAAAAGGAAAGTTAATACACGCTAATAGTGAATTGTGAAAGTAATATAGAGCTAGCACGCGGCCCGTGTCACCAGGGCGACAATAAGCGTGTGCAGGTGAGGGAGCGAGGCGGATGAATGGCCCACGTGGGCACGTGTGGCGCGCTCATTAGCCGTGTGCACCTGTCCCGCCGTCACTTGTTACCTACTCCTCGCACGATCTGCGGCCCTAGTACCCATGTGCCAGTCTAACATTCTTCTGAGAAACTTATTGAATTAGTTTGTTATAAAAGAGGGGGTCTTTTGAATTTCGCCTTTTGTTGTGTATGGAATTTTAAGTGGGATCCTTACTATATAATATTATAAATCGGAAAGTGAGTTTGTTTGTTTGTTGGTTGGTTTGTTTGTTTGTTCCGCTTTCACGCCGTAACTACTGAACCGATTGCTTTGAAATTTTGCAGACGTAAAGTTATGTTATATGATATTGTTTGCTTGATGGATGGATTGTAGATGGCGCTGTGTGTCGTTTAAAACAAAGTAATGTATTGCAAACGAATATAAACATGCGTTACATCGCGCTTCTTAGATTTTTCCGTGGTAATGAGAAGTTTTCTTATAGTTGTGATTTATATCGCAATATAACCGAATTCCACGCGGGCGAAGCCGCGGGCGGAAAGCTAGTGGTTATATAAAATGATTTTTAGCTTCACATAGAAAAGGAAACAGTTAGTTTCATATGTAATATCATGGCATCGAATTGAAGTATCTTGTTAAGTTACAAATGGCACTGCTGATAGCGAATTTAGTCAAAATAACGTGCTATAAATAGCTATGTTAACAGCCTGTTTAATTACTGAGAAAATATAACAGTTAGTTGTATCCAATTAACAGATAATTTTGGTTCACTGGTTATAAAAATAAATGATGAAGGCCAACAATTTAATTATTTATGTGTGTACAAGTAAACTATCAGCGGTAATTGCTTGTTAGAGGTTAGCTTTAGATTTTATAGCAATGTTCCAAATAATGTAACGATTATTCAGCGTAGCCTCGAATAATATTATTTCTTAAAGCGACTGGTTCAACCCGCTGAAATAACTAAAACGTAGCTGTGTCAACAAAACTTGAAAATTGTGTCACGTCGAATTTTCCGAAATATATTTTGAGAAATGGTCCAGGCCGCGGCTTCGGCTAATATATAACACAATAGTGAGTAGGTACGCGGGTGTGTCGTGCGATTGAATACGAGGTGATTGAGCGTCGGCACGTGACGAGATAAAATCCGCGATCGCGTCTCACAATGAGCCCAATCAGTCGCCAATGAGTTTGTTGTTGTGCGCACATCTCGCATGCGCCTTACATCTCTATCATAATTATTGCTCAAACGTTTGCTGCTCTCGATGAAAAACAATTGATTTTGTTTGCCAAATACTCAACTACAAATAATTGGTACAAATACTAACCACGCAATAATTGGTGTATTTGACGCTACAATGAACATGTATTTGCTGAAGTGTCGTTAATTTCAAAGAGCTTTTGTAAAAGTAAATTTTGAATAGCTGTAATGCAATAATAGAAAATATTTGAACATAAATTGCTCTACATTGTTTTATCAATTTAAAAACGCGTTTGTTGTGTAATTCGTTTGTTAAATGTTTTGAGCAGTTTTTATATGCAAAGCAGCCAGGGATGTTCTGTATGATTGTATTTAACCGGCGGCGCCACGCGTCCTATGTAAATCATCGGCGCGCACATAAACGCTGGCTGGACGCCGCACGCCGTTTGTTTCCTATAAATGCCGTTAAAATGATAAATGAGCAACCCTGAATTCGATTTTATTAAAATATTCCGTTTCACTACACTTAATTCCCAAACATACATAAATAAATGCGGCCGGCAAACACCACGGATGTTTCAAAGTAACACCACAATTTACGTCATAATTACATGTATATCGGCAGGTAATCACGTGCCAAATAGTGTGCCAAAAAGTGTAAGTGCAGCATGGAAGTATATATAATAGTTGGAATGGCAGTGTTGATCTACACGTTCGTAACGTTACTGTTAAATAGTGAGTGCTGGAACCCGGAGCACCAGAAGTGTCAGTGCGAGGAGTGCAAGAGCCTGTGCAGCGCCACGCGCGCCCTCACGCCCTCCGTCATGTCGGTGTCGTCGCGCATTGACGTCATCACGCGCCCCTGAACTGCCTCTTGTGCAGCGCTGATCGCCTGGTACTTTACTCAGTTCGTTCATGTTTAATATGAAGTAAAATAATTACAAAGCCATTGTAGGCTGCTTGCGTTGCGTTTGAAAAGCAAAGTAAAGCATACAGTGAAATAGTTGATATAAGAAATAAGTGGTGGTCGTGCTGGGGCAGTGCGATGGTGTGGTAGACAGGCGGGCATGGACCCGCTGGCTCGGCTGATGGAAGGCGCTCCGCTGCCGGGCGTGCTGGGGGCCACGCGCGACGCCCGGCCGCGCGGCGCGCTGGTGCACGCCAGCCTGGCCGCCGCGCCCGCCATCGGCGACAAGAAGGGCCGCCACCTCACCGGCACCTTCTGCCTCACCGGCGACACCATGGAGGGAATCATTCAGTGCCTCGTCTTCCTCAAGGCTTTCTCGGTAAGTTACTGACCTGCCTCCACAAGATATAGGGACATTACAACAAAGACACGACAAGTGTTTCGAACAATTTATTTATTCTGATTTCATTTTACTTTTTGAGAAAATGTTAAATTAACTAAAAATATTGCTTATGTTCCGTAATGGGAAAAGGTAGATTATTGGATAACGCTTGCTTTGTGAATCGTAATGAGTTGGTTGTTGTGTGAAGCTGAAGGTGACACACGGTCGGGTTATAATTGAAAGCGATTTCAAACCATATAAGGTATTAATTTTACGTATTCCTAAGAAAATGGCTCGGGGAGAGGATTATACGCTTACACAGCCTCCCGACCTAGAGCTTTAAGTTTACTAGAATGGAGTTGAATTTGACCGGAGCGCGGCCGGCGAGTACGCGAGACAAGGAGCTTAGCAGAGGCGGCAACTTTGTCAGTTATTAATGAACGAAGAAATTACCCGAGGCATTAACTCCGCCTATTTAGATAATATTGTTTTTGGGATAATACGCTGCTTGTATATTTTTAACTCGTGTTTTTAACCGAGTGTCGCTGGCTGCGGAGATAACGGACGTCGACTAGACTAACGCTGACAATGCTTGATAAAATAATAAGCACCTAAAGCAAAATTCTGTTCGTCTTCGAGGAGTAAAATGAAAAAGGGGGTGACTTCATCCCTGAACTGTGATTAAAATTGGAAGTGTTTATAACGTGTGTACTGTCCGCGTAAGGTTTAAAGTGATTCTTTGTTTTAGTAGAATTGTTGTATATGTTATGGACCATGTGATTAATTCGGGCATTATTTATAATGCCCGAGCATTATGAATAATGTCTAGCTTTATCGGGCCAAGTGATAATAACTATCTTAACTTCATTATTTATCACATTGCACGGGCATTATTATATTGCTACATGATAGTTGGGCAATTTGATAATAAAGCTATATTTTATGCGGTGCGAGGGTGGCAGTTGTTCTAATAAATAAATCCTGTTACTTGCTACATATTTTATGATTATTGTTTTAAATTATATGTTCTATTTTAATGGGAAATTATAAGTCTAGCCACAAAATTATTAAATTGGACATCTAATTTACTAACTCGGTCTAATTTTTCTTGGCTCGTTTTTTTTTATGGTAGAATTTAATTTGGATTCAAAACATTGTATTAAAAACTAAACTTAGTGACGAAAACGAATCGCTGCAAAACCGACTCCACGTAGTCTTGTCTGCCCTACTCCTAGAGTGCAATTCAAAACCGCGTGGGCATGGAGGGGCGAGGCGGCCTGCGAGCTGAGGCGCAGGTAGTTTCAGCGCTTGCCGCCGCGACTGAGGCTGGCCGGCGGAGCCGGCCAGCAAGCCGAAGCTGCGGTGGTGAGCGTGAAAACTATCTGCGACGATAAGCTCGCATGGGACCGCCGGAGCCCCGCAGCGCCGGAGCCGTGACAGAAGCCATGCTTGCTGCAAGTTGCAAACTTACTTCTATGCTCTGTCAATTGATATGGGATGTGTTATATTTAGTTTATTTTAAGTTAAATGTCAATAACAATAAAAAAATGAAATTAAATATGTTTGTATTACTTTGCCCAAAAAGTCACGGGCAATATGTATAGTGCCCGGTCAATTTGATTGTCTGAATAATTATTATCAAACTGCACTCTCATATTGGGCATTATTCATAATGACCGGGCATTATGTATACTGCCCAATTTATCACTTGGTCCATAACATATATACTACAACAAATAATACATTTGACATAATAAACACACGGTGTCAAGCGCAGGCGGGCGGACACGTCGGCTTCGCTAATTACATCCGTTGATGTCGCCGATCACGTGTGAGCACAATGTGCTTCGCAATCATAACGTTACTAACTACGATACAATCCATACATCTATACACCGAACAAGTTATCTTTCGGCACTCACTATACGAGCTATACACAGCTCTGGTTGGTATTGGATTATTTTATTACATTAGGAGGTCTCCCTTTGTGCCGAGGCTTTTCAATGCAATGCTAGAGTACGGAATATTAGCTTGGGATACGATAAGCAATATCTTTCTGTCTCAAAGGTAATGATGCGACCATTTTTAAGGCTTCGAAGATATCTACTCTTAGAGGTCAGATCAGAAGTGGTACTTGAAAATGAATAACACACGTCTATAAACATTTAACCTGGTAAGGTTTATTTCTTACAAAGGATTTAGCAGAAGCCAACTTTGAATAGCAAATACAATATCGATAATTAATTATAAGATCACGATGTGACATCTTCAACGTCCGTCATCTTTCTATCCGTCATAACTTCTTCTTCTATGCCAGCCTGGTCAGGCCAGGTTGGTAGCAAGGAGGATTCATATCTAACACGGCCGTTCCTGACCCTGCGGCGTCCTCGCCGGCAGTATTATTCGACTCTTCAGCATCAGATCAACTACCCATAAGCTGATCACCGAGATGTTGCTCATGATCTGAAACATGTTAAGCAAGGTATAAGTAATTTGTTGTTACTCGTAGTAGTCGTTTTTGTGTAGGTATAAATCTGCAGCAGGAGAAAAGGAAGGGTAACAAAAAAAAATGTTGCATGTCATTTCACGCATTCATAGCATAGGCACGCATTTAGGCTATAGGTTGCATACTATGACGACGTGAAACAGAGACCCATGCCGTTGTATGTTCTCGGTGACAGAGGCTCCCAGTTTGCTTGTCATTACACACGCTCATAGCATAGGCACGCATTTAAGCTATAGGTAGCATACTATGAAGACGTGGAACAGAGACCCATACCGTCGTATGTTCTCTCAAAGTGGTCTAGACAACTAGTACCATCAGTATGTCAAAGTCAAAATCAAGGAAAAGACCATTTCCAAGCTAAAATTACAGTCAAGGTCAAAATCAGTCATTGAAAGTAGGTCAATTAGATCAACACATCAATATTCATGCACCCTTTCATGGCACGCACACAAAGACTCATGTACATTCGAACGTCCTCAAAGTCCTTGTCATTGACAAATTGCCTTGCAGCTCTCAAAGAAAGCCAAGGAGGTCACATTTCGCTCGGCCACTGCTGACCATTCATTTGAAGGATCTAAGTTTCCAAAGAAATAAATCCATGACTTAATTATAACTTTGACACACAAAATCAAAATAGTGATCCAGTTAATCTCCAAAATATCATCATGACTAATCATGTGCCAACAAACATAAGTGATCAACGGTTAAAATTGACACGTATGCAGTTTTAATCATCTTTTATAAAATAATGGTAAAAGGTCATGATGGGATACATAAGAACTGGATTGATCTCACCAGGCATTATCACTCCATGCTTCTTGTAATATCTCTGCAAACAGCGCTAGGCCTTTGCGCTTTATGATAACAGCAGGGAGTCACATTATGTGACACCACAGCGAGACAGGAGTAGAGGTTCCTTCCACACGAAACGCACGAGCGACCTCGCGATATGTTGATGATCTGCTCCACTCGACAGACAGGATACATGTTCCCAGCTCACGTATTAGATACTATTCTCGCTATAAAACAAATGTACCACATGAAACATAAAAAAACAATAACTGGATAACAACTTTGATATGTCACCATGGAAACCGGTGATATTTTTTGTAGCTACAAGCGGCCTTGTTATATAAGTAGAAATTATTTCCCATTATTTCTTAAAATGTATCCAAGAATAATGAAAACAACACCGATACTCTTCTTTCAACACAATTTTTAGTACAGCAAATCATGCATCGCACAGAATATTCAATTAGTTTTAACAGTTGGCAGTTTTAGGCCTTTATGTTGAAATCATTTTCTAAAAGCGTGATAAAAGGTAGCGACACGATACAGCGCTTCTTCCTTCCTTCTCAACGCCAGACATACTTATACCTCGTACTATGATAAGTTGAAAAGTTTCAGCCCTATCTGCAAAATTCATAATCCAAAACTGTTCAAATCATAAAATATTGATCATAAATTTATTATGTGCAAGTTGTAAAACTTCAACATGGCTTTTCAGGGCCACTGTCTTCGAGCTTCAGTGCTTTACACATCCTGAAAAAGAAATCCAAGAGAAGAGGTTCACTCTAAAACACAAATCTGCTGCTGAAAGGAATCTTCGTAAGATCGAACTGAGGCTGTTCCAGCTGGTGGGCTATCCTCAGTATCTCCAGCATTCGATCGCTTTTTGTTTTACAAACAAGACACAGCAGCTGTCACTTTTCCTCTCTCGCAATTTCTAGTCAAGACTTCGACCAGTTCTTTGCCATAATGTTGATGTTGTGGCTTCCAATGTGCTGTCGGTTATATCGTGGTTGCTTCACAGCACATGAGGATCATTCATAGAATCGCAGCGGTATCGGAACTATAACTAGTTCATACTTTTTCTTCAGACTACTCTCGAGTGTAAGAAATAAAACTTATTTACGGTTGAGATGTAGTTTCAATAACAGAACAAATAATTACTGAATTTAGACGGCAAACGAAACGGTAAAGAACGCGTGGCGAATCCCACTTCTGATCTTAGAGGTCAGATCAGAAGTGGTACTTGAAAATGAATAACACACGTCTATAAACATTTAACCTGGTAAGGTTTATTTCTTACAAAGGATTTAGCAGAAGCCAACTTTGAATAGCAAATACAATATCGATAATTAATTATAAGATCACGATGTGACATCTTCAACGTCCGTCATCTTTCTATCCGTCATAACTTCTTCTTCTATGCCAGCCTGGTCAGGCCAGGTTGGTAGCAAGGAGGATTCATATCTAACACTACTTATTACCTATGTAGGTACTCAGATATTCGGTGTAAAGGAAATCGGTGAATGTGAATTCTACACGTTGTTCTATTGCGTTATTCATGAGTAGCGCGTTGCAAACTGAATTCATTCAAAGAAAAGCACCGAACTCTCCACTATGCTGACATTTTGCACGATTTCTAAGTCATGACTTAGCAAAATTATTTTGATATCACGACAAGGACTTATACATAATTGGAATTTCAAAGATATAATTATAGGTAGCAATTCAACACAATATTTGATTATTTTTACACCAATAGTATTTATTTATATTAGTTTAAAAATTAACCATTTTATAAATCGATAAAACGTTGTACTGATTGGAGATAAAAATATTCAGAACATTAACATTTATACAAGACAAGGAATCGAAAAAAGTGCAGAATAAAGACGAATAGCCAAGATATTAAAATGTGCAAAGAGGTTGTTGAGCAAGTTACCGTGAAACCATCATTGAGTTAAGCATTTTAAGTTTCTGCTCACCTGGTACGCGCTCAACGTTCTGACATTTTCTACTGCATTTGAACAGCGGGAATTCTTTGTGTAGTTCTTTGTCAGTTGCCACTACAAATTACATTTAAACCCTGCTGGATAAAATGTTGTAAAATCCCCGCATCACAGTTTGCTTAAACTTGTCGGACTTGTGAAATTTCCTGCAGCGTTTGATTTTTCAAACGGACGTTTGGACGGTGAGGCCGGACAAATATCCGTATCAAAAACGTACTGCGCACCACCGGATCAAATGCTTTGTTGAATGACAGCTTGTTTCCGTGTTGGACGACGACTCGAACAAAAACCTGTGACATCAGTCGCCTGTCGCGCCTACACCTGTGTTGTGAACACTTTTCATTTGCTTTAAAATCCTGAAAATCCTCATGCCACAAAGATTCATAAATAACATCATTTTCCAATGAAAATTCAGGCAAAGTTATTGTGTATTTATATTCAGGCCACGTTTCCATGAATTGAAATACCTATATAATTACCTATATAATGTTGCGCCAATTCTTCTATAACGTCACAAAATATATATTCGTAATTTTCTTTAAATTACAGAATACCTTACTCCATCATGCTACGGTTGGCGGTATATTTTCATAATGCATACTTCAGACAGCCATGTGTTTTGTATTCGAAGAAAAATATTATAAATCAGGGAAAATGTGAGAGAAAATTGCGGCATGTACGTGCAGGCAATACTGTGTATCTCTTTACTCATGTACCTATGTTTTTTTCTTGTGATCGTTAAATTTGTGCCACGGTGATTAATGGTCTCTGCACACAGCGGGCGCGGCGCGGCGGGACGGGACGGCGACGTGACACAATGTATTAGATCGTCGCGTCGCGTCGCGCCGAGCGGGACGGGTCTGTGTGGCGGCCTCCGTAATATCTAGTACATTACAACTGCTCAGCGTCGCGTCGCCGTCCCGTCCCGTCGCGCCCCGCCCGCTGTGTGCAGCGACCATAACTCTGGCCAAACGTCTTTGCTGTGGTCTTCGACATCTCAGCCGTAGCATTGCCATCTGCGATTCTCCTACATCGGCAATCTTAGTTTGACAGGCGTTCAGGCACAAAATACAGTCTATACAAAGTGCAAATGGTTTAATAGATATTAACTTGTGTGCAAAAGAAAATAACATTTCCCCAAATCAATTCTCTTCTAATGAATGTACACCGATAAGCTGAATAAATAAATTCAGCATCAGGAGTGGGTAATATGAGTTAGTGGCGCATTCCTCTCAAATCAACAGTCAAAGGGCACGAAAATCCCCTCGTATGAAGTTTGTCGGAGATCGCGAGCCCCATGTTATGTGATGTACAACATCGTGAAAGATTAAAAGCATATTATTACGTGACACACATCCGAACACAATTCCACGAGAGCTTCTTCTAATACGAATGCTATTATGTACTTCTCCGTATGGAATAATATTTATGTTTGCTTTCACCCGTATTGCACTAAAATATTTGTGGGAGCCAAATCGCGCCTGTGCTCTCGTGTTTACTCTGAAGCTTATCAATAAATAAAATAACCTTTTTTTATGAGATTTCATGCATTACATAGTTTCAGTCTGAAGTATGTACGTGATGTTGTACCATGTTATAAGACCAAGAAATAGTTAAGGTTTATTCCTAGCAGGCATGGATATCTTTGAAGTAGGAAAAACACATGTTATCGATGTGTAATGGAACAGGCTCGATTAAATAAGGCTAAGTGGTAACGTGCTAAACGATCTCACCATTACATTAATGTATTAGGGTTCCAGAAAGACGAAGTAGAGTCTTTATGTTACGATAGCGAACAAATTGCTGACGCCCACCATGCTTACAGAAAGAAGATATCTTATTTACAAGCCATTAAAGGTTACTCGCAGCAGTATATCCTAGCCCCTGGAATTTGTTTGTTTAGGGCCGGGACACAAATACATCTGAATATTTAGGCAGCAGTAACACAGCATGAGATACGAGTGAAGTTAGTTGATTTATCGACAAAGTTGCCACTGCGGACGCCGGTTCATTAATTTACGGCAGACTCCCGCTTTTCACTTAGCATGGAAGTTTTTTTTTTAATTTAGATCTAATGATACCACACTTATTGCGTCACTCTACAACCATTTCAGTTATGTAAGTTATTATATTTTGTAGGGACTTCAAATATAATGACTAAATACAAACAAAAAACTTTTCATAACTTTACCTACAAGCGAATTCAGAATTCGTACCAAAATACATAATGTCTAAACAATAAGTAGCACTCATTAAGAATTCATTAAGAACGCGATGAGACCTACAAGTAATTATGGTTTGGAGTTGTTGTTGCCTCATATTTTATATTATTCCAAATGAGGGTGCTCCGTACGGTAGAATACTTGAATATTAATTCATTGTTCCACTCTCTTCATGATTCCTTGGTACATATTTAACGAGAGCCGCCATGTTTAACGTCTCGAGTAAGAAATGGCGCTGTAAAAAGCCTGTCATGGTAAAGTCTCTCAATGGGCTTTAATTGAAACAAGAATTTATTTTTGATATCTTAATGGTGCCGTTTCCACTCTCTTCATGATTCCTTGGTACATATTTAACGAGAGCCGCCATGTTTAACGTCTCGAGTAAGAAATGGCGCTGTAAAAAGCCTGTCATGGTAAAGTCTCTCAATGGGCTTTAATTGAAACAAGAATTTATTTTTGATATCTTAATGGTGCCGTAATAAGGGTTGTTCAAATTACCATTTAACGCTGGTTATACACCAGCAAGTTACAACGCCATAGAAGATAACGACGGACGAAAGTTCTTGATGGGGTTATATAATTGAAAATTTTGAAGTTTTATTGAAGCCGTCTTAAACGCTTTAGATATAAATGTGTCTGCAGTTTCCTGGAAGGTGATGCTAGAGATTAATACGATTATTCTTGTGATAGAATCAATGTCGAGCAAATTAGCAATTCCAATTTAGTTCCAAAAAAATGTATAAGTAAGAAGCCAATCGCCTGGTATCGCACCTACGACGCCGCGTCCTCGTCGCGAGCGGATGACACAGGCTCAGCGATATTTAAATTCACTCCAACAGGATTTTAATGGACTCCGGCCAAATCGGTGTTTTGGGAGTTCTTACTTAGATTATGAATAAAACATTGTGTCTAGGGTGGCGGGGAGAGGGGTAGCGACTGCCGGAAGCGACAGTACCCCGTGTTCCCAACTTAAGAATTATCAGAAATGAACCAAAATATTAAGCAACTTGGAGCCGATAATATTTTAAAATAACACTCAAGATCGTGATTTAGGGAAATTTTATGGAAACTTTGTAAAGTAATGTAATCACCAAATGACGGCTAATTGTGCACGTACTTTGTGAGTTTTCTCTGACGTCACAAAGGAAAGGGTGATCGGGGGAAGTCGAAATAACGGTTAACTTTAGATTTATCGTAATTAATGCGAATGAAAATATCCATGATTAACGAGTAATTACTCAATAGTAGGTACCGGTGAGGCTGTCCAGTGGTGTCGCTGTGTCGCCGGCCACTCGCGCCCACTGCCTACTCTTTGTGTGAGCGACAAAAGGGTTGCCCTCCATTAGCACACCCACTTGCGACTATCTCCGGTGTTTTCTTTTCATTTCCCATTACTTCCAACCCTTTCGCTCGAGCTCTATATCCAGCGTTTTAGGTAATTGCTCTGACGGACCGTAAACACGTCACGTACACGTTATTGTTATGAGAGGTCTCTTCATTTTATTCATAGCGAATTTTCCTTAAATGTTGTTAATTTATGCTAAAATATATGCACGTACTTTAAATTAGTTTGCACTATTTTAGGTGGTGACCCAATTTATGTTGTTGGCTAAATATGGCGGAACATGGAATTCAACTACAGCACGATTGTGCCGCGGGCGGTTTACTTTGTCAGCTGAACTCGCCATCTATCTAGTACGCTGCTCTCGTTTTGGACTGAACATTTTGTCTGAATTATAGGCTACGTCGTTAATAAAATAGTTTAATTCAGGAAAATGGCTTTAGCTATCTTTCCCTAGTGACAGTATTTGTTTGCGTTCCCGGTATAATAAAGTTCAAAATAATTAACCATTGACAATTATAGCCGACCTTTATAACAAGCTTCCAATAACAAATTGAATTAATTAAAACCGTCTAAATAACTAGGATAGTCAAAAATCCTAGTAGCTAACACAATTAGGGAGCTGTTTCCAGTCCAGACTGGAGTAAACAAATATTATCGCAGAGGTGAGGCGGCGGGGTGGGGGGGGGGACGGAGGAGGGGAGAGGACTCTTCATCCCACAGTTGTGTTATGACGAGGTATTCGCGCACTTTATTGTTATTCTAGGAATGTTAACTAGTTGTCGGCAAGTTGAGCGCCGCCGTCGGCGAGCGCCGCTGGAATCTTCGCTGAATATTTCCATCATAGTTTAATCAATTATTATATTGTTTTAGTACGACTGAATACCTTGAGCATTATAAGAATGTTGACTCAACTGATTTACCTGAATTTTGCTGGTGAAATATGAAGAGATAGATGGTTTGAGAATATTTTTTTAAGCGAATAGTCCTGCTATTTAAATTAATGTTATTTTACTTTTCGCTCTAGTGTGTAAGACAAACATATCTTTACATAACATTGCTTAAAATGATATTACAATTCGATACCATCGCCATGTTCTGTGAGCAAATCGTATATTTTTCATTACGGATTTTCGTAAATCTCCCCATACACTACAGGAAAGTAATTAAGGATTATATTTTTCCGTCGAAGAGCTATTAGAAAAGCGAGCCGGCTCTGTCGGATCAAATGTCAAACAAATTGTTGTTACTTCCAAAAGGCATTCGAGTGATTTGACGATTTTATATCTACTCGACAGCGAGCTTGTGCTCCGGGCGGTTTCTACAGATCAACTTCTCGGGAACTTAGTTATCTGAGGGCACGGCAGTGCCCCAGCCAAGACTCGAGCAAAGCGGGCACGGCCGTACCATCTTTTCTCGAAGCGTTTCGCGGCTATTTCAGCCCCCTGTATCTTCCATGTGAACAAAGCTAGGAGTTTAGGTTTTCGATGACCAAGAGTAAGTATTAGAACAAGCTCAGTCCCAAAATTACAAGAAAGGACATTGTTCCGGCTCCATACATGTTCTGCCTAAGAACCGTTCGAATGGAAAGTGACTTCTATAAACTCTTCAAATTATATGGAATCCTATGAAATAAGTTTTTACGAACGGACACTTCAGGAAACTAAAATAATTACGAAAAAAGTTAATATTTTGAGGTTATAAATAAAAAATAACCAAGCTTGCGTGAAATATCAGAGTAGTATTATCAAACTACACTATACAAAATATCAACAATACTATGTACAGCTCTATATGTTCTCTTCTAGATCTAGGAAAAGACTACTCTACTAGATACTAGGAAAAGAGATACTACCTAGTCAAGTTTAAGATAATTCTTTGACAATTATCATTTTACAAAGTTGCATTTTCTGTCTGTCCCTATGAATGCTTAGATCTTTAAAATGACGCAATGGATTTGGGTGCGATTTTTTTTAATAGATAGAGTAGGTCAAGAGGAAGGTTTACACTAAGGTTTTACATTGCCACCGTGCGAAGACGGGGCGTGTGGCTAGTTTTCATAAATGCTTAGAATTTTTATGAAAAGCAACTACCTAAACGCTTTTGCTTTCAACGTTACGTTTCTTAATATAACCCGCGGTCCAAGAAGGCACTGAAGGCACTGAACGTCCGGAACCAAGAAGGCACAGACAGACCATACTAAAAATGTCATTACCACACAAAATAATTTAACAGTTAAAGTAAGGTTTACCAATAACAATGAAAGAGGTTTTCGAGGATGTGCAATAAAAACAATATTTATATTCAATTAAAGGTTTTTAATCATCAATATTTCTCAATAATATATTATCTAAGAACTGAGCAGGGGGTTCAATTGAACTTTGGTATCTCGCCCAGCTTATCCATTGTTGTATGCAACGAAGTATTTCTTCGTTTTCTAATACCAAAGAACCTCCAGCAGATCCACAATTTACACAATATAAACTATATTCTGCATCCATTGTTGTAATTATAATACAACTAAATTCGATCAAAGACAGAGCAATATCCGAAAATGCCAGGAAAATCATTTTCCTTTACACACAGCCGAGTCTACCAAGTACGCAATCTAGTCGGAGTCCGTAATCAAGCCAAAGTTGTTAGAATAAAATCATGAAACGCATAGAAAATCACAAAAGAAACGATAGTTGCAAAGCAATCAAACCATTGACATAATTATATTCTAATCAAACTGACTACTAGCAAACTGACTGAAGTACACCAGTGTTGCCAATTACGAAAGTATAAAGCCCCCAGTACACATTGGCCCAAGCGTGGCCAATACACGCCATCACCAATGTGTACACGGGGTATTGGTGCATGTTGGTGGACATTTGTCAAGGTTGGCGCGCATTCGGCGAGTTGTCGGTTTTTTGGGCACACATCAAAGGAATCGTGGCCCAGCTTGCCGTGTGGTGTTTACACATTCGGCCAATATTTAGTTCGTCACCGACCGCTGAGAATAGTAAACTTTTGTGTTGCGTGTAAAAATGAATATAGTAGTAAATATAGTAGTGTAGTATAATATAAATATATATAGTAGATAGTGTACAGATAAATAGCCGCAGCCTTAATTACTTCGACGTCCATCGCAAGTGGTTTGCCAGGCAGCAATGAGCCATGCTCCAATGTGTTAACACTATTTGATCGTGGCACTACATTTGTGCATCGCAAAGGTTGGCCCAACACAGGCCAATGTGTACTGGGGGCTTAATATTCGAATGCCATGCTAGAAAATCGCGATTTCGCTTAAAAAAATATAGAATACTAGTTTTTTTCTAGCTAGTCAGTTTAGGTATTTAAATGAATAAAGTGTTACCAACTAATTTTAAAACCGATTTCGGAAAGGAGGTTCTCAATTCGATCCGTATTTACCGAAATCGCGAAATCTTCCGAAACTGGCAGCACTGGCTGACGGAAACATATTATAAGGCATCAATAATTGTGACCCTACTTTTTATTTGGAATTTATTTATTTGAAGTGTCCGTGGAATACTAAAATATGTTTTAAACAATATAAAAATAAATAAAAATTATAGTATAATTTATATTCACATCGGTTCTTAGGCCAAAATTGGACAATGTCCTTTGAATAAATAGTTTACGAGTTATGAGCGATCAAAGTTACACCATTTTGTCACTGACTCACTCACTGACCGATCATCAAAAGTCTAAGGTACTTCTAGCAAACTTAGAACCTTCAAATTTGGCACCAAGATAGGTTATTGGCTACATATAAAGGGAAAATTATAAAAACCTTAAAACTTAATAAAAAAATAGGAAACAAATTTATATTTGCGGTTTTTCAAGAACATTGTGTATGAATTTTGACTGCATTGATAACTTTGTTATTTATTTATGTACAAAATGTTACTATTTGTTTTATTGTTACGTAGTGTGGTATATTGTTATTATGTATTAAATATACATACAAATGAATAAAAAAGCTAGGTTAAAATAAAATGAATAATGATAAAATCTTTCATATTAACCTTTTGAACGCCAATGTCGGCTATAGCCGACATGAGCAAGCGTGCCCTGTGCGCCAACGACGGCTATACTCGACAAAAAACAGGTCGCAGAAAAATACAAATATGTAAATATATTATGTATTTTTTAGTAGATATTTAATTAAGATTTTCGGGCTTGGCGTACAGGGCATGGGAATACCGATATG
Organism: Helicoverpa armigera; assembly: GCF_030705265.1. NCBI lineage: Eukaryota > Metazoa > Arthropoda > Insecta > Lepidoptera > Noctuidae > Helicoverpa > Helicoverpa armigera. The sequence continues at coordinate 10,825,446 of NC_087138.1, read as the reverse complement.
GCGTGGCGGTGAAAAGGTCAATGCAGTGCGATAAATACTGCATGCTCGCTCGATAGATGGCGTTGTCCTGGTCTAAATCGCGCTACGGTTTTTAGTTAAAAAAAAAAACAATTTCATGTGATAGCGCCATCTACCTCTGAAATAAATCTCTTTTATTCTAAAAGATATTCGATTAAAAAAATCGACAATTTCGAAATTGTTTATTTTATTTTAAAAAAATGTTGTTTACGTGCTAGTTTAGGTCTACATATTTAGTTTGTTATATATTTAGTTAGTTGCATGTAAGTTAATTTAATTTGTTATATACTTAGAGAAGAAGGAGACCTACAAAAAATAAATTAGATCCCACCAAAAACATTAAATGTAAAAAAAGCCAATCCTCTACGCAATTCCTCCACCGTAAAAAGTTTTGAGATCGCATAGAAGCCAAGTCCTGTTCAACTTTATTTGTAATAATAAATCAATATTTTGTGACTATATCAATAGTTTTGTTCACATTACAATAATATTGTCTTGGCCATGAGCACAAGTTAATAGTCGCTCCCTGAAATAATGTGTAAATACCATTGAATTGATACATTCTATATGGACATGATTTTACGATTGGACTGATTGGAATTTGAGATCATGATTTTGGATGACACTGACTGTCGGTCATTTAGTAGCAATTGAAAAAACTAAAAGTATTTAATTCTGTGATATTAAACTTCATGATTGACTTTCACCTCTCCAAGATATGCTGTATTATATTTGTAGTTTATTGTGCTCATGACCAAGTCAATATTATTGTAAAGTGAACGAAACTATTGATATGGTCACAAAATATTGATCTATTATTACAAATAAAGTTGAACAGGACTTGGCTTCTATGCGATCTCAAAACTTTTTACGGTGGAGGAATTGCGTAGAGGATTGGCTTTTTTTACATTTAATGTTTTTGGTGGGATCTTATTTACAGCTAAATAAATTTATAATTATTCTGTTAGTGTTTTTTCTTAATGTTCAGTTACTATGTAGGTATCGCCAACAGTTTCAAATTGCTACTATTTTGAGTTCTTTCAAACGTTATATGGAGTAAATAGCTTGTTTCCTTGGCCGACACCCATGGCAAAACATGAAGTATGAACGCTTTTGCTAATCTTTCAATGGGAATGTATCTTCCATTACCATATGCCACAAAGGTCGGTGCCACATGTTGCATTCCCTATTATATTGAAAATAAATCCATTTCAAATGGTAGTATTAATAATGGCCCATGGGAAATCGGAGCGGCGCTGGCGTCGGCGTCGCGGGGGCGCCTCGAGGCGCCGAAGTAAATAAATAGGTGACATTAGAACCGTGCTTCCGCCTCCATTTATACTGTTTACAAATGTTTGTCCCATTGTTCGCAGTAATTGCGCTCTGCTGTTCCATGCTACCCTGGTACCCGCGTGCACCGCCTAGCAATGAACCAGAGCAATACATTTATATTTCTTATCCTTTATTTAGTTCCATGTTAGTTTGGATTTCTTCGTAACTCTTAAACAGGTTCGTTCAAACAATTATTTTATCTTGTTTGGCTCTGTACTCTAAAATCCTTTAAAAGTTTATTGGAAAAGATTGATTCATTACACGTGAATATATTTTATTGATAATTTTATCTTTGGGCATAACGACAAATATCTCAAAGATGTACTATGGTAAAATTCCTTGGTATGCCAAAGGAAAGCCTCAAACAAGAAAAACTTTAGCTTTATGTGATAATCACACTCAAATTTACTAGATACATAATACATTGTCAATGCTACTTCTTGTAGACGTAACTTGTCTGATTAGTTGTAAATTGTTATGTAGGCATGGATAGAAAGAAGAAAGAAAGATACTCAGAAACTCATTTTGTAGTTCACAAGGCTGATCGAATTACGAGTGTGTCGACAAAGGACCAGCATTCCAGATACATACGTCTCGTGTGTAGCGAGTACTAAGAACCCAGCACTAGTTTGTGCGGTAATCAACCTCATGAGATATTCATGAAGCTGAATAAAAAATCTCGAACGCTCCCTAACCCTGTAGCGAATTCATAAAAGAACATTAATGCGCGTGTTCCGTGATAAATCTTTAAAGCGATCAAATAGGGGTCGACATAATTAATTATGATACGATCAAAGAGAATGATAGGAATTAACCAGGTCCACAATAGTAGAAAGTGCAAATTCTAATCGAAGCGGAGGCGTTGGAGCCAGAAATGGAAATGGTAAATAATTTAGGGCGTTACTCGAAATCAAATTACGTCGCCCCGCGGCCCCACCAACTTCCACAATTGTGAATGGGAAAATATTTGCAGCTAACTCTGCGGCCGACAGTTTGATTGCGTATTGATTCTGCTCGTCTTTACGACGACTGCCGAATCTGCCCTGAGTCCTGGTCCACGCCAACCCTTGTATGAATAATTAAAAGGCTCATCATTTTCCTTTGGGCAATTCTGCTGGTAATAAACTACCTCCCGGATTCTGTATATAGGCCTATGCTCGGATTTGATAATAATCCTGATACTGTTTCATTTGTGATTTCTAATTAATACTCTTGAAATATGACTGTAGATAATATTGTTTACAAAAATATTTATTTAATATGAACCTGACAGGAAATAGAATAATGATGATGATGATGTCCTCCTAGCCGATTATCGGCTACGGCGGCTGTTCTCATTTAAGGAGATCAGCCAATTGCGCAGGACATATTATAGTGCACAAGGATTTGCGCAGACACAGGTGCACTCCCTATTCCTTCACTCTCATAACCCGATGGGACGGCAATCCGACACGACCGGAGAGAGATCAGGCGCAGGACCGACATTTACGTGCTCTCCGATGCACGGGTGTATCAATCACCAATTTCCAGGCTCCGGGCTGCTTTGTGAAAGTCTTCTAAAACCCACAAAGCGATTTCGGCCCGACCCGGGAATCGAACCCGAGACCTCGAACTCAGCAGCCGCACTTGCGACAGCTAGACCAACGAGGCAGTTAATAATAACAATTAATAAATAATAACAAATAAAATAGCAGAATAATAATAACATATTGAACCCCAGAGTTATAAGAAGACCAACATCATATCTGAATTTGTTTGGGTCATTGCATAATTATACTACACAAAAGTAAGGGTCGATGGGTTGCAAAAAAATCTCAATCCCGACCTCCAATCTCCGGTCAATAGATTGTTATGATGACCGGCACAAACCGAGACGCCGAGCGCCGCGGAACACCTACATAAACTTAACATAAGTTCTCAAACTTTCCCCATGTTATACATAATACATCTTGCTCGTTACGTAACCTCGGTTCTTTGTAACTATTTATCTGTTTCAAATTGAAACGGTTTTATTTAAGTGCAGTTCTCTTAGCGAGATATTCACAATCTACTCGGCAATTACAATCCACATTCAGTGCTTGCTCACTTCGTATTTATCTGTTTGGTAATGTATTCCTCAGCGGGTTGCAGGTACTGTTATCGATCGGCTTTGTTTCGTCAAACTTGTAAAAAATAACGTTAGGCGTGAACATGCTGGTACTAACTTGCAGCTAGTTTTGTTGTAGCCAAAACGAAAATACATATCAGGTGTGAGAGCGGACGTACGCAGTTACTTCCTAAATGCAAGCCGGCGAGTTTTATTTGTCGAACAAATTGGAAAAAGCCCCGGCGAGCGAACGCTGTGACGAGTGTTTATTAACTGACCTCGAGTGGGTCCCTTTCTCCCGCCGCCGAGGACCTGTGTCCACCGACGACCGAGTGGCTCCACTTGATTCGCCAGCTCGCTATAACGTGCGGGTTAAATCATTGTTTACCCAACGTTTTCCTACTTCATCCCGGATATTAGGTACCTGATGAGACGTGCCTGCTTTCTTCTAATCAGATCATCCCTCAGTGGACGCGCTCGTCCGTAATAAAGCCATTTGAATTGTTAATTCGTTACCAGCAACTAGGAGCTCAATAGTCCGTGTGTTATGTAATACAATTTATAATGGATCGTTACAATCGAATTTGTTTCAAGCCAGTGGCTGGGTACTTTGGCATCCCGCCACCAGTGGCCTCGTCTCGGGAGAACTGTAGCCAGGGCTAACACACCGTTCTCTTCGGGAACAGTACAACTAAGTGAAAAGGGACGAGATTGATGACATTCCTTATCTCCATAGAGTTTTGTGGAGTTTTTCCTCAATCTCCATAAAACAGGGATTGTTTATCATAGTTTATTTGACACGCATTTGTATTCGTTTTTGCATTACAAATAGGACGGTGAATGGAATTGCATCGATAGTTAATGAAGTGTGAAAAAGCTTTTGTGTCGCTGCATCGCCGCTGAAGTGGATTGTTTGTTACGCCGCGATTGTGTTGACGCGACAAGTATTTGCATCGCGTGTTGTGAGTTACGTTATGAATGCGCACTTAGTGCTTTTGTCACATTTGCACAAAAAAACTAAAAACTATCACTAAAATGGTCTCAGTTCAGCTAATCCTAGAAACACTTTAATTTATGCTAGCCTGCCCCAGTACACAATATTAGAATATTAATATTTGCTATAGATTCAAGTATTGCGCCCGTATCTTAGCAATTAAAATCGGATTGCAATATGACGGGACTATTGAAATTAAAGTCCTACTCCAAAATTAAATACCCAGCTTATTTGAAGTCACTGTTTCAAGAATGAATCTTACTGCTGTTAGCTTTGAGTTCGTTTTATTGTGCCACGAGGTATCATTTTGGCATAATTTCGCGTCTTCGGTAGAAAGTAGCTAAGGAGAGAGTGTAACAACTGGTTTGTATTTTGCGTAAGTAAATATCAAATATTTTGGAAGGATGTTTATTCTTTACGTATTTGGCGGAATGTAATTAAATTTTAACGTTTACATACGAAGTTCTTTTGACAGCCTTATCATATCTCTTCTGCCGGCTCCGGTATAATTTTTTTTTGATCTACCTACTCTATCGAATCTCTCTATGGCTTTAAGGTTCGCTGTAAGAGAACCCAATTCTGGGTTAAGCTCACCGTTGCACATAAACTGTCTTGATTCTTTGTATATATTTATGTTAAGTGTGCAATAAAGTATAATAATAAATTATATTGTGCATCTATAATATAAAAATGAATCGCAAAATGTGTTGGTAAGCGCATAACTCAACAACGCCTGGACCAATTTGGCTAATTCTTTTTTTGTTGTGTTTGCTATTGTCAGGAGAAGGTTCTTATGAAAAAAAAATGGGTAAAGTAGAGAAGTCAGTTGACGGGAGCGAAGCCGCGGGCAAAAGCTAGTTGCTCATAAAAATATGTAAGTATGTGGTCATTGTTTCATGAAACTCGCCCTTATCTTAAACCTTAACATGTTCTGCCCTTACATCAAAAGTAATGAAATATTTAATTAATAAACGTTTAATTATTTAATGTAGGTGAAAATAAATTTAAATCGGGTAACTCCCGGTAAGTTTTAAAGACTCTCAGCAGATTCTGCAAACATTTTAGGTGCAAATCAAACATAGAGGCTCGGTAAGTTAGCTGAATTGAGTAAAATTCACAAACGGTACAAAACTCCGTTCAGTTTTCATACCGGCGATTGTCCAATTTGGCAAGTTTTAACCGGCGCTACCAGGGCAGCAGCAGTGCACTGCAAATTGAATCTTGGCGTCGGCTCGTAGTTATTTTGGCGGCTTGCCTGAGCCTCCCTGCGTCACGGGCTTAGGATCCCAGGCGCTCCTGACATTCACTTATCTGACACAGTAAGCGTATCCGTAGAAGATTCACTGAATACAGTTATAAGCAGTTCTGAATACCCGGCCATTCTTAATAAATTGACAGATGTATTTTCACTTTTTATGACACGTTTTGTAAACTCCTAAACTTTGTAGATGTCTTTCACATACTAAAAAATTAAAAGCATCAGTGTCAAATATGATGTGAAAATCGTTTAGCAAAATGTAGAGCGTATTTCTAGTGGTACGCTAGCAAAGATTAAACTTGACAGGCTGATTTGGTCTAAATGAAATTAGGTTAGCTGAAAACGTCGTTTCAGTGGGACGCTTAATTCGCGCCGCTGATTTTTAGATATTCAGTTCATTAATACTGGTCTCGTGGTAAAATAACTTTATTTATGAAATATCCATCTAAATATTTTATTTTATAACTTCGTGACTTTTCAGTGATTTTGGACATACTTCAACCATTTTAGAAATAATGAAATATTTTGTAAAAGCTTTTCTCTACTTCAATTAGGACAGCTTTATAAACAAATTAAAAGTATTTTTTGATGTTTATTCTTTTCAATGTATTGTTACGTAGCAAATTCCCGGGATGGGCGTCATCAGTCAAGGTGTCCCGGTGTAATTGAGGAACGGTTCGCTTGATGGATTGCCATCACTAACTCCACCACTTTATGGGTGTTCCGAGTATTAATAATCATTACTTTAATATTTCCTTTCATCTTTCAAACATGTCTCAATACTGAGGGCGGTGAGTGGGAGAATATTAAAACTTTTCACTGCAATTTTCTTTTAGCTTAGTAATATTATATCGATACCAGGAAGGCATAGCGTGGCGGGAGGTGATGCTAAGTTTTCATTAGCGCCTAGTAGGCGGCGCTCACGTCGCGCACCATATTGCGAAACTTTCCTTAATTGACATTCACAACAGTAACTGTCGCCTTAGAGGCGCGCACGGCTCCCTCTCGTTATGATGCCTTAATTACCTTTTGTTCGTGACACGTACTTAGTTGTAAACAACTGCACTACAAACATAATTAGCTACTTGTTTGCCTTCGTTAGCACCGTCGAGTAAAAGACATGTAATACTAAATGTGTTGTGAGAAGACCACGACAACAGCTTTGCATCAAAACATGCATTTAGCTGTTCAAAGTATTAGCCATTAACTCATGCAAGCCAAGCCATGCAAACAACAGCTTAAATCGTTTGACTCGTTCCAAACTCATTAACAATCATCCTCCGAGCCTTTTCCCAATCATGTTGGGGTCGGCTTCCAGTCTAACCGGATTCAGCTGAGTACCAGTGCTTTACGAGAAGCGACTGCCTATCTGACCTCCTCAACCCAGTTACCCAGGCAACCCTATACCCCTTGGTTAGACTGGTGTCAGACTTACTGGCTTCTGACTACCCGTAACGACTGCCAAGGATGTTCAATGACAGCCGGGACCTACAGTTTAACGTGCCATCCGAAAGACAGTCAATGGTGTCTAAGATATACTTAGAAAGTACATACAAACTTAGAAAAGTTGCATTGGTACTTGCCTGACCTGGGATCGAACCCGCGCCCTCATACTTGAGAGGTTGGTCCTTTTACCCACTAGTCCAAACTCATTAACAAATAGTTATGATTGTTGGAGAAAAGACTAAAAATATTATAGGCAGTGGGTTTATGTAGTAAATGAGCTGATGCAGTGTAGTAACGTATGAGAATTGACAAAAGTAGTGACCCGGTAGTCAGCAAGCGGGGTGATTGACGAGGCTCGGGCTGCGGGGCTGCGCCACTTTGTCTTAATTCTGTTTTTGTGCGCGCTATCTGCCATTACGACTGTTTGTTTGTTAGTCGAGGAGCGCACTTTTTGTTCCTCACTGGGTTATTGAAGGATTGTGTGACGTCACTGGTTTATTGCGACACTACCGAGCAGATACTCCCGTTGTCAAGTTACCAGAATTTCAATGGTTGTCATTGTTTGTGCATTAGATGTTTCCTTGTATCTAGTGATTGCTTTATTCATGTAGAATTAATCTCGGTGTTCCAGCAGTAAAATAATACTATAGCTCCAAAGCATACGTGTCGAGTATTCAAAAGCTCAATATAATTGCTGTGTGATGCGGTACCTACCGCAGTATAGCTCTATGCGCACAAGATAAATCTAGCCAAATGAACCAGAGCCAGACAGCGCCGTGAAACGTGCCCGTCCAAGCTCCAGTCTGAATCCACTATTGAACGATTGACAGGAATTTATTGAGATAGAACAAACTGTACTACAAAGCTCCCATTCCGATTCACTGTAGAGTAAGTTTGCCTGCAGCATGTACATAGTTACAAATACTATTTCGGTCCTTATTTTGGCGAAGGTATTTTGTGTTCCTTGATACATACAAACGATGGAAACCGTTCATTACTGTTTTATATCTATGGATGGTGTCGTAAAGAGAATATTTCGGTCTATCCATCAGGTAATGTAGTGTCATATCTTTTAGTGTCAACTGTAGTTCACTGCGATAATGTTGGTTTGGCGCAGTCCTGTAGCGTCGAGCGGTGGACTCGCAGCAATACCATTAGTACTGGCCTGTCGCCACAGTGTGTCTGCAGGCGACGATCGATGCAAACGTCTCTCCAATACCGTCGCACACGCTACATAAAACCTCTACGTGAACAATCAACGTAATAAATGTAGAAATAATCCACAATACTACGCCCTCATACAATATGTACTTAATACATTAAAATAATACACACATAGTTATTGTGTACAGAGAAGAGGCACTTAAGCTCTTTAAAACGCGTGAACAGCGTTGGGCTTTTAACATTTTCTTTATAGTATCGTTACTGCACTCAAAAATCGCTTTTCAACGACGCTTAAGTAACTTTTTATCATCTTCCACACACGAGCGGTTTAATGGCGTTAAAATAAGAATACTTTATTATCGGCACCCTCGGCCTTTTATTATGTCACGAAAACTTAGCCGCTCAACTCTTCTCGTTCGCCCGGCTCGGGGATTTCACAAAAATCTCGCGTCAGCTGCGGATGTTGATAAATTGATTCATACTTATGTTGTATTGAAGTGTCGTTAGCTCCGGTGCCCCGGGAGCGCTGGGAGCACCGGGAGCACTGGGAGCGCAACACGACAACTACGCGCGTCGACACGTCTCCCTCATGCTCAAACTTTTTAATGTGAAACTGCTTTTGTATGTTTCCTCGCCAACATTTTTTCCTCGAGGAGCCTGTTTTACATTTTAATCATATTTATAATATACGAGGATGTGGACCGCAAGCCAATTTATTTTGTTTGTGCCTTCTTCGTGTATTACACAAAGCCATGATTTGTTTTTATTGCCTCCGAATAAAATTGAAATAGGTAATCAAATCTCATTGTCGTCCAAAGGTAATTTTATTTATCCACACAAACCCCCAAACCTTTATCATGTGTGGTTACTAGGCGCACATAAACTACACAGAATATGATATTTATTAGAAGCACAGCTCACGAGTGGTCTCGGATTATTCGCTCGGTTTTGTAACGGGTGATGAGGGTTTTTCGATGAGGGACGTGTTACGCTTTATGTTTCGTAATCTCCGCAGCGTCATAGTGTCCTGGTATCTGATCAGGTGCCTGTTATAACTTATTAACACAATTAAATATTAATCTCTCTGTGGAATTGTTGTGAAAGGTATTTGGGTTAATTTGGCTTTTGTTTCACGTAGTTATTTTAAATTGGGTGACTCAAAGAACAAGTTATTGATTCCTCTAGCTAAGGGTAATTTTGTTTCAACGATAAATTGTCTTTGCAATATTAGTGTTTTGTAAGAGAAGGTCCACTTTTCATGAAATTACTGGGTAGGTAGTGAATGTTAGCACAATTTATTGCAAACTCAATCGAAACACGTCACATCTAGCGCCATTCAGGCAGACGGTGATCCATTTTGGCGTTCAATTAACGTAATGAATTCAATTACACTGAAAAGTTGCACGAAGCTTTATTTAAATTTTGTACTTTATCTTTTTAAAAATGTAGATTTAAGCAAACTGGAAGATGCTATTGATTAGTTTTATGTACATTGAATTTAAATCAGCTTTAAACAACTCATTGCATGTTCAGTTTTCTCGAGACAGAACAGAGGATGTCTCTACTCAGTATTCGTGTTGCATTCAGTTCTTATCTGTATTAGAGTCTCGTTCAAGTAATATCATATCCCGAGTCGGCGTGATAAATGATCGATTTTGGCCATAAACCAACGTCGAGCATTATTTCAGAGGTCGCGTCTCAGTGGGCGGCCCTCACTAATCATAGCGCGTTAACTTTCAATCAATTCTTCCAACAGAGTCGGTCCGATAAATCCGACGACTCATCATGACGCTAGCACACCTCCATGTGACAATTTATCGAGATATGTAAGCTGGGGATTAGTTAGCCGGCACCCCTCCCCCCCGCGCGCCCCTCGCCTTCACAATGGCCAGACTCGATGCTAGATGGCATCTTTGTTCTCTCAGATTTATATTCTATCTCCAAACTCTTTAAAAAGTCCATAAGTCAATGCAGACACCGTTTTACTTGATACTCTCAAGCACAATATTCCCTGAAGTGACTAACCCGTGTTGACATACATACCTACTGATTTTTAAAAATACGTAATATAAATAGTCGATTGCCTGTATCTAATTTTTGTATCTAAATCGAGGAAACGAAAACTCGTGTCGAAACATCTTTCTAAGAAATACACACATACCTACATGTTACAGTCATAGCATGACTGTAAGCATGACCAAACTGAGACAACGTTATGTGTATTACATTATATATCCTCGGTATTCATTAGATCCACACTAGAATTATACTCGCCCATCAGAATCGATATGAATTCGTGGAACGAGATTAAATCACAAATATGAAGTGCGAATGGTATATACGTGGGCGCTCCAGCCGCGGCCAGTGTGCGAAATCACTAGCTGATCCTATTACAAGTGCGCTTAGTCCGTGACAGTGGCGTGTAGTGCTATAATCCTTGACAACACGACGCCACTAATTTTGATGAATGCCCGCTCCGATCTGCGGCCTACAACAATGAACTAAACTTTCAGGCGAACACCGGCCTTTCAAATAGGTCGGTTGCTTCCCTTTCTCGTTTCAGTTCAATACAAACAACAATTTGTACGAACAATCATTTGTTAGCTTTAACATTTTTTGTTTGAGATCACTTGACAGCTCGTTTAACAACTGACAACATAATTACCTGTTTGTTAATAAGTACCTGTTATTTTTGGTACAAATCATATGTGATATTGGCTAGTAATATCATTACATGTGCAATAAGATCGTGTTGGAGTGTGACGCCTCCACTCCTGTGAGGGAGGGCAGGCGTCACGCGTCACGACCTCTGCTCTATCTTCATAAGCACGTAATTTGCGGCGACGGCCCTTTCTTTCACAATATTTTATGCAATCCATCTTAGTCCTTTACTGTCTTCTTTCTTATAAATAAGCTCCCTTAATAAGTTCAACATTAATCAAGATTTATGTACGATACTTAATCACCTGAGTTATTGGTATTTATTCAAGTTAATCATTTTAATAAATACTTTAATATTGTGATCACACGCTATTTTGGTAATGAATATTTAAATGACTTAACTGAATTAATTTACAAGTACGAGGCGGAAAGAACCGGGTCAGGGGTATCAAAGGAGTTTGCATTCATTAAATAATAAATAAGCAAAGACCGTATCAAGTGCGCTGTTTACAGCTGCTTTGCATACATTCATAATTGTTTGTTTCATAACTCTTACAGTGTTTATGTTATACTTAAGACGTTTCTTTAAATCATTTTCGGAAACTAAATGTTGCTAGTTGAAGCTTTTCACGTCATCAAATAGTAGGAGTTTGTACAAAAACATACATTATATAAAACAAGGGCAGACGTTTGATGAATATTTCACAAAGCAGTAAGTAGACTTGTGAGAGTAATGTGACGGCCGTAAGGGATACGAATCCAAGAATTGCTCGAGCGAGCATCTTTAGATTAGCGATCCATCTTCGTCACGAAACAAGCGACTTGCAAAGAAAATGTCTTCGGAAACTTTGTAGCACGTAACTATGGGAGCGCTAACGGGCTTCATAACTTGTTTTGGTATAATAAACTTGGCGATTAAGTGTAGCCGTCTGGAGAAGCGACGCGGGCTAAGCGGCCAAGTGAAGAGGCTCTCGGACCGAGAGGTGGAGCCCTAATTGGCCCTAGCGCTCGATGCGGCCCTCCACGCTCGAGGGCCTGCACGAGCTCTCGTGCCTGATACTCCGCTTTATATCACCGTCGGTACTTCCACACGGAGTAACGAACATGCGAGCATTTGTTCCCACTGTGTAATAATGTTGTAATTGTGAAGCACTGCTCTTGTGCACGGCTTTGTTGGCGAATTAGGGGTAAATACAATCTGCACTATTGACTATTGTAGCATTGTTGGACGTTATACTAAACGGATTAGCTATTTCCCGACACCTAACTGGGACTTAAAATGCCCCTAAAAGAACTACACAACGCACCCAAAAATCAGAAATAGTCACCAAATTTCGAATTGACACTTTGACTTTATAAGTCTTGTAACAAATTACACGTGTTTTGGATAATCCTGATACGCTTCCTTTTTTACCTTTGTGCTTCTAATATAACCGACTTTCCTCCTTGTATTGTACGGCAACCAGGAAAATCATGCAATCTGCGGAGCCGCACGAGTGAGCCCTCTCCGTGAATTCCCCATAAGCTCACATGTCCAACAAATCCTAGCCATTTAGATTATGCTTATTGGCATGGGGCCGCGGCACGTCGATATGGGCACCCTTATTTGTAACGTTCTGCCAGGATAGTTGTGCGTGCGCAGGGACTGTATGACGAAGGCATAGGAGTGATATTGCAACAGTCAGCCCTGCGGGACTGCGCCCTCCAGCCTGTCCATCCGGCCGACATCAGCAGATTGTTTCCGCATGAATATTTCATTATTAATGCTATCTTCTCTACCTGCGCGCTTAACGACAAATTAACGTAATGTTTTCAGAATTCGCGTACCACCCCATAGTTTATATCGCATTAGTGTCGTGTTTGTAAATACCATGACATTCAATTTATTATAAGCCAGCTTACCTTTGGCGACCCCATTTGTCATTTATTGAGATATTTAGTTGATTTTTTATTTATTACATAAACACAGAGCACGCGCTGTTTATGTAGCACTACAGTATGTACAATTAAATATAACCCTGGATATAACAAATTGATTAGTCTTCGTATGTGCGCGTCGAGTCGGCCACTATCTGGCAGATTAACTCTCGCGACACATTAGCCGGCTAACGTCGTCGCTACAGATGTCTGCCAGCGCTTTACCCAATTTCTAACTGCGCCTCACACTTGAAGCGAAGCCCTCTTAAACTGACGTCTACTTGGCAAACTTTCAGACTGTCTTGTTAATTCATCGTCGTCTTCCGTATTTTACATGAAAGTTCAAGTTTCAAGCATATAATGCGTAAAGAAAGTCAGATAAGCATATAAACGCGTGGAACTCACGTTCGTGTCCATTTTGAGTGGTTAGCTTTATTTTGTCGTCAGGTAATCAAAACTGAACACAATGTACATATATGAGAGCTACGCATGTATAACATTTTGTTTGTCCACTCGCAAAAAAAGAGGAAGATTTTAATGAAGCCATTTCTTTTCTCTGTTTGGATCGACAAAATGGCGCTCGTTTGCCGCCAGTAATTGCTTCGTTACGTTTTTCGGCTGTTTGTTTTTGGAAACGTCTTTAGTTTAATTGTGCTTTGGTTGTGCTGGTGTAACTGGGTCGTGTCGGTTTACTGTTATTGCACTCCTAATGCCAGCTGACTATTATTAGTTGTTATTGCTGTTAACATACGCCGGAGCCCTGGTCATCGCTATTAACTGTGCCGTAATGCGTGTTTCTTATGTATTAGGTAGATGGAATAACATAAAATAAAGCTATAATAATAAATATAAAAATGCTATTACTTTTGAGAATATAATCCAATTTAAGTTTAATAATATTTTAAGTCGACTATGCAAACAAGTTTTTCAGACAAGGATGGTTTGAGGTCATATTAAAAGCCACTTACATTAAGTACGAAAAATATATTTTAAGCAGTTATTGAACTGAGTCCAACACGCTTGAAGCACTAAATCAGTGAGGCGCTATTCATTCAGACTTAATTTAAAAATAAAGTGCTCCGTTTAACCTAAAAAGTTTTTGATTTAATTACAGGACAGTAACAGTATATTTTTTAAACAACCTCTCCTCGGCGGAGTAGAACAGAGTTTTATAAAATTTATTCGTGTATTATTAGATTAAGCGCCGTTACTTTAAAAGCTCGGAGTCATTTACTTGATTGTGTTTTAATTTAATGTGAAAGCTTTGCGGGCTCGGTGACGTCACTCAAGTTGTCATAACGATGACGTGCGAGTGCGCACTGAACATTAATTCATAGAGCGAGCTTCATTACACCGTAATGACAGGGACCGCTGAGCCGCGATTACAGGGTCAGCAGATATTTCAACTCAACGCTCCAATTATTCACTCTGCTCGTGAACTTTCAATTTGCAAATAAAATTAATTGCTTCACCACTATTATGTTTGTAACTACTGATATGGATGAACAAACTCAGAGCAAAATAGGACTACGCTATACGGTATTGAATTAAAAAAGAAAGGTTACTTTAGAAAAAAACAATTTGACTGAGCACACACTCGACGTTTTCCAAAGAGGCTTGTACCCAACACATTCGTTAACTAGATTCATTTAATTGAGAGCAGAACACACGCCTTAGGTCCGGACGTGTTGCCTACGTGTGGGCAATCTGTCGGCTGTGGCCGGGCCGCGGACACGGACGGAGACGGATGGGATCCAATGTAATTATGCATAAGGACACGGGACTCGGGACGTCCGTGCCAGATTAATGGACCACTCTTAAATGTACCGCACTGCTCACCGACACCTCGCATCTACATGTCCCATTTCACCTCTCCAAGTTTCAAATGGACCTTCGTATTCTCGCAACCCCTTTTCGGCGATTTCAATATGTCTATTACACACAATACAAAAGTTTCTTAAAAACCTTTTTCATTTCATAAGAAGTATTATACAAAAAGGAGAACAAAGTTTTCATGTTATAGCTATTTTCATTATTTATACGAATTTGCTAATGCATCAGCTTTCTTAAGTTAATTAGCAGGCGTGTTCCTGCAGTAAATAGTCTCGTTGAAAAGCGTTGATGAAATTTTGCGAAGCGAAGCGGAAAGCTTTTTAAATGTAGGTAATCCTTTTAAAACAAGCCTATTTGCCTAAGCCGCCTTTTTACTGCACCCTCAAATATTATCTGCTGTGCCCAGATCATAATCCGTGAAAGAGTGTTAGGATAATATACTTATTTATTTATATGAAAAAACTTGAAAACGTTCCAACTACAATAGAAAGGAAATAACTTATACACAAGGGTGTTCTCTCAAGGAAATATGTTTGCTAAATATAGTTTTCCTGTATAGTATCTAATGTAAGGATTATCCGTCTATTGGCGAAATTAAAGACTGGATCGGAATAATCGATCGTCATTACATTACGGAGCAATATCCGTAACGAGGGCCGAGACAAAAAAGGGTCGATGTGAGACCTCCGGCCGCATCAGACTTATCATGACATCTCACAAGCCAACGAGGAGTCTTCCATTCTAATTTAGAGGGTCTACTGTATTTTTTATAAATCAGTAAGGTATATGTTTATTTGGTACTCCAGACCGTCTTTGTCACCGATAACAAAGGTCGACGCACTTACAATGAACATTGTTGAAGCAATCGTAAAATTCTATTATTTCTATGGAGTCGTTGAAATAACGAGTCTAGTTCTAATTCGGCTCGTCTCAACCCATTTCTGCCAATAACAAAGGATTTCTTCACAGTTTTCAGTCAGACAAATATAATCAAAACATTTCGTTTCTCTGACTTTTCCTTGTGGAGAATGTGAAAGCGTTCACAAAAACGAATATCGGACGTATTCGGAAATTTTGTGAGGTATTTGGTGGGCGGCGCTGGAACGCCGAGTGGCTTAGCACGACCCCGAGCGCGCTCGCCGGATTAACTCAGTAATGTGCTTCCGAGAGGACATCCGTCCTCATTACAAACACTAATGATTGAGCACGCTTCTTGCCTCAGTTTGTTTGAAGCCCCACTACGAGTTTTCCTCTAATATAACCACATTACACCCTGATCTATGTAGCTAATATGAGAACAGTGAAATTGCTACTTAATCATGAGTAGTTATTGAATTCGATTCATCATCATTCCATACGGGTGCAATGTAAAAAAAAGTATACAAAACCCAGTTAATAACATTGGTTATGTATCATTTTACATGGATAATATTTGAATGTACCTACATCAAATCAATATATTTTTTTAATTTCACTGTTTGGTCTTTATTCCCGTGTCTAAACTGCCATGTCCCTTTAGTTGATTATGTTAACCAATGTTTGCGGAATTGCATTGTTAACATTTTGACGTTTTTGTTTGTTGCGGTAAAGCGATGTTAAATATTTGCCACAGAATTTGGACACGTTCATTGTTTCGCTTCGTAACGCATGCAGAAGTAATACCACCGGAAACGTTTCGGTTCATGAAAGAAAAATAATACAAAAACAACAACCAAATTCAGCAGCAGCCTTTACTTTTTATATTTCGCTTTTTTAATATGATCAGTTCGCCGCAACGTGTTTTGTATATTTTTCGGTTTATTTTTCTCACGGGCGCCGTGTGTTGGGCGTAGCGCGCACGTTTGCGACACTCATTCCTTTTTTCATTTTTCACACAGCTAATTTTTGCGTGGAACCGAACGTGACATGTTTATTAATAGAACACCTACGTTACTCGGCGAACCGATGTAATTACATGCGGATTTTAAAAACTTGAATTGTTTTACTTTAACCTTGAATATTTATTGATAAGTCTTCACCGGTCTGGTTTTACTTCTATCACCTGCGAAGTTCTATATCACTGTACTAATGAGTCATTTGTAGCGTAACTTACAAAAGAGAAACCTGAACCTAAATAACTTAATCTTTTTTGATAATTGCAAAAGTTTGACCGGGTTGGTTGGCCAAATTTCTCCACGCGAAGGTTCGGTTACTGTCGTAATAACGATTCCCTTCAGAGGCACACGTTTTAATAACATTGTTGATTTTTTTGATAAGCCTTTTTAATATAAAACTTTCTGATAGGATACTGTTTGGCGTTGTTTATGATATAGTCTGCAAAATTAAATGTTTATTCTTTCCATCGGAATTCTGAAGGGGTTCAGTATCATACGCATAAAAGGATTTGTAAACAAAAATCTAATTAAATTCTTTAATTTCCGACTGCCACAAAGAGGGATGCGTAAAAAAATAATACCCACAATTTTCCTGTTTTTTACATTGGAGCAATATAAAGTCATGCCAAAAATGGTCTGAACGTCGGGGACAAATTAAATTAGCATGAAAAGGAGTCGGCGACAAACGAGCTTGTGTATTTTGTGTATAACTGTGCGAGTGCCGAGCGCCTCGGCCGACACTTGATTTCATTTAGCGCCCGAATTATTATGCGCCGGCAGCGCCCGGGGACCGTCTTATCCGCTCACTGCGCAACACTATATTACATTATACCTAGCCCTATTAACTGTACTTATATACTGTACTAAATGTCCAATTGCAAGAGCACCAATCTGCCCAAGCAATAAGCCTAAGTATTTCGTGATAATAATGTGAATTCCACGTAACATTGCTACCTAATTCGAAAGAAAACAAATAAGTAAGAAAACTTTGAAATGAATCGTGGAACTGACTTCCCGTTTAAAAGTTACGACTTGGACGGAACGGGATCGTTCGTTAGTGGAAAAGAAAAGATTAATGTTGTGAAAAAAGAGAAGAAGCAATAAATGGGAGGTAACGTAAATAAATATATCAACGTATTGATAGCATCGCAGACATCTGTCGTTGAGGAAATTGTTTTCAAAGACGGCGCGGCGGCGCGCCGGATCCGGCACGGATGCCTGCCTTCCTCGCATACAATACTCGACAAGTGGCTAATGTCTTAACTGTTGCGATCTACTCTCAAACCAACAGAAAGTGTATGTGCTTCTCATCGATACATAAACTTGGTATTAACAAACCCATACTAAAAGAGTTCACTTAACGTGTGTAACGAAAATACATAGTTTTGTTATTTCTTTTGCAACTCAATTACAAATTTCTCTCCGCAAATTATAATCAAAACAAACAGTCCCAATGTAGAACGAATGAATTACTGCGATAACACTCGACTCGAGATAACACAAAATTAAACCCTCTTCACACACCAGAGATTCTATAGAAGCGAAAAAACTTCTCGCCTCATAACGTGAGGAGTTTTCGCGAAATTTCACCGAAATTCCGTGGAATTATTCACATCTGCACGCGGCGTTCGCGCGCCGCGGCCGAAAGTTAGATGAGTTTTGTCGTGATACGGCGCCGACTCTGAATAATTGGAAACAGAAACGCGGGAGAACCTGTTTGTTATATTCGCAGCCCTACACTACCCGCCGTGTTCACTAATCTGCACCTACTTTGACTCTGTGAAGTCAAACACTGCCGCCGATACGCGCTCAGCCAGCACACTGATATACACTGAAAATTCCTAGGAAATATTTGCCCAATTACATACATACTCATCTTCTGTTTTGATACATATTTGGCAAGGCAATGAAGATAATATGTTGTTCATACAACGAAAATCAACATAAGTGTAATTGAACATAATTGAAATCACCAGGAAATCAGGCACGGCATAGAGATTGCTCGCAATTTAGCAGCGGGCACGTCGTCAACCCTCGTCACGCCGCGTGGGGCCGCCCGGCCGGCGCGATGCTCGCGTCTTGTGGCCTTCTCGACACTATGCTTTATAAGTGACACAAAAACACGGAAAACTGTTTCCTAAGGCGCGTCGCTCTCACAAAATATATTTCGCGCACAATATTATGATTAATGAACGTGTATTCAGAACTCATAAACGTGATAAAAGACCTATGATTAGGTACTTGTAGCAGCAGTTTGAAGTAAGTTCTAATCGGTTTTCATTTATCTTGTAATGTCATGTATATTTGGAGCGAGCCTTTCACCGGACCCATTGAAGGCGAGGGTCTTCTTTTGACAGTCCATTCGGCGAGATTACATATTGAAGCCAGTTTTTATTAGACGTTTTTGTGAGAGGATCGCAGCCCTCATTACAAAGGTTATTAATAAGAGTCTGTAGAGAACGCCTTTATTTTATGATCTTTAAATTAATAAGTCGGCAGTTTGCAGCTCGTCTAAATGCTTCTTTTTCATTTTCGCCGCCGGCCTCGGGGTGTTTACAACGTTTTTATTACAGTTGGTATATTGCACTCGGCTGGATCACTGACATTTAGAGCGTTCATTCAATTTGCTATTTTACAAGTAACGTTCGCGAGGTTTTATTTTAATTAAGCGTCGGTGACCCCGACGCCTATCAAAATATTTTTATTCCTCTATTTGTCATAGGATGTTTGAATATTTTAGCTAAGTATTTTTTTATTTTTGTAGTTTCTATTAACAGCATTTGAATCGTTTTCCATATATAAGAAAAGTGCAATTGCTTCACAAGCTCGGCCGTATTGTACAAAATTGTGTAACTCAAAGCAACTCATTTTAGTTCACTGCAGTTACCTCAACAAAGAATTTTTAATTAAGTTTCGAAACAATATAAAAGGAGAAACTATAAAAGAGCAATTTTTTGTCAGAAGAAAAAAGAAATCGCATTCCCGGGACAGTTTTGTGCAGTCCAGCGGCGCACATGCCGCGCCCGGCGCCTGCACTGCGGTATTGTTACGTGATGCTGTGCCCCTAGTACTCTCGCACACAACACTCAACAACTAATATTTCGCCTTGCGAAATAAAATTCGATGCTTTAAATAAATAAGACATTTCAAGTTCTTAAAAATTATAATTGTTAATTCGCTCCTTGATTGTGAAGTAAGTTTAGCATTAAAATATATCTATAAAAAAAAAATTACTAGTAGATACGCAATAAATGGGAAAGAACAATTTATTTCGATAACGAATTAACAATTTACGAGGTTCTTATATCTGTTTAATTTTCTTTTCAGGTAAGCATCCTGCTTTCAACTCTTCATCCGCGATCCGCGACTGAAAGGTTTTCATTCAACTTTTTTATTAAATATTATTTAAAAAAGATTGATCACCCCGTAACTTGCGTGCCATGTTCGTAAGTAGCGCCAAATATGGCCGACATGCATAGATGAAAGTCACAAATATGCAATAAAAGTACTAGGACATCATAGATGTAGGGAGATGCATCTGCAATTTGGCAAGGGCTCCCAATCCGCACCCTCTGGCTTGTATCGCCCGAGGGGCGGCGAGGCGCCAGGGACGACGTGTGGCGTAATGGCCGCGTGATTGAATTGCCGTATCTTCACCGCTTCAGCGCTTCACCGCCCCTGGTATCTATCGAGTTAATTTAACGGGCACGCGTTAACGATATCCACTTTTATCATATTACGTGGGATGGAATATAGGTACCTACATATCTATGCTCATAGGAAAAAAATAAATTGAATCGCTTTTAAATCTACAAACATAAAATCTGTATATTGGGTTCAACCAAAATGTAGAGAGGGTAATGCCATTAGACTGTACGATAACAATTGCTTTAATGTGAAGACTTTCAAGTAGCTAAAATAATAATTTAAATAAAGTAATACCCAATTACTATTTGATTATAATAAGATAAAAATAAATGTTAAATAAAATGAACATAATTTTGAAACGTATTCTGAAAAATGTATCTCTAAAGCTCAATTTTATTTAAATTTCTGTATAAATAGAGGTAAAGCAATAAAATTCAGAAACAAATCATTGCGTTATATTGTGTGTGTTTGATCAATCCATTCCACCGGCCTGGCCATATATCTCCACAATAAAAATGTAATAAAATAAAGGCGCGGTCCACGGACATATTAATCCGGACAATGAATGGTAGGATACGATTTGGCAGAACGGACGCGCACCGGTGAAATATAACCACTCGTAAAACTGCGCCTAAAAATTTGGACGATTCTTATCTAGTGGAGAGATGACGTAATTACCTGTCAGACAAGATCCAGACAAATAATCGCCAAGATTACAAACGGAATTAGATTTTTAAGGAGCCATTTACGGTTTTGCTACCTGTTCATTTTTGTAATATTGTAGAGGACTATGATGAAATCACCATTAAATTAAACAGCCTTCGAGGGTGGAACGTCACGAGTATGCCTCCGTACGTAACTAGCTCTTGATCTTTATAGAGCCTCGCATACATAATAAAAAAAGTTATTAAATCAGATTTAAGCAAAATGATCAAATAAAACAGAGTCCGAGTTTCCAGGAAATTGCAAAGAACGTTTCCCTCTGGCGACACATGAATTGTTTTCATGCAGACCTTTGTGAAGAGGTTAACTGTCCGACAGAACAGAAGAGGGTACGCACGTAACATAGCAGAGGCAATAAAATTTAAATGTAACCCTGTATTGGCCGGCCGGCTAAGTCAGACAACATTAAAATTCCGTCCAGTGTGCGGCCATAAAGTTCTGATATCGCGGACGAGCCATGCGTCGTGAGCCGCACTGTCATATACTTTTATTAACGTTTCAATTATCATAATATTATCTAAGAATATGTAATAGTTGAAAATGAATATTTAAAATTAAACTACATAGTTTACACCCTTCAATGCTTGGGTTTGCTTTTAATTTGAAGAAGATTAATACTTATACTTTCTACGATGTCAAAGATACAGGCAAATAATCTAACAAAAATAAGAGAAACCTTCTACAATCACTGTTAACGCATCTGCATTCATATATTTTTTTAAGTAAACAATGTTTAAAATGTTCATTAGTTTTGCGCGGCCGAACTACTTGGTTGTACATTTGTGTGCTTTCACCCTTTGATTAACGACGGAATTTGGAATGAAACAACACAACTGTAAGACTTGTTACAATTTATCAGCTTAGCGCGTGGAAGCGGCGGCGGGCGGCGCGGTCCGAGTGCGCTCATCGCGGCTGCCCGCAAACACCCGAACTCCCATTTAAATCGAGCAAAGTATTTTATCAGAGTCAGGGACAGGGCCGTGCCGTGGGTGGCAACACTTCATTTAGAAAACAAAGGGTTCCCCTCGGCTGGGCGGCGCTGGTTGCCCGACGTGTCGCTCGCGAATGACAAACGTTCCTCACAGAGAGATAACGACTCTAAATCGGCGGTTTCCTCGCTGTAAGCGATAATAAACTTAAACAATATGGCTATGCCTGTTGGTACCCACAATCAATACCACGCGTCGTGATACAACGTTCGAAATATTCTTGGAATCCTCATCAGCTCCAAGTGATTGAGCTGGCATATAATTTAGTTTCGGTAACAAGGCTGCTGTTATCAATCGATGTTGGCGTCACTCTGGACCCACACTTTCGACTCCTGGCTCCATGATTATTTGCCGGAGAATATCTGATTGAATTTTGGGACCCAATTCAGATCTATTCGTAGCATAGAACCGTTTATTTATGAGACAACTCGAAATTTGCATTTTATTTGATACTTTGGAAATACATAAATAGCAAGAACATGTCCCTCTATGGTATTGCAGATTAAGATGTGATTCAAAAACGTCTGCATAATAAATAAGAAGCTATTTGCAACAATTAATTAAATAGTTTGATTTTAGTTTTCTATTAATTTTTTGTCTGTCGTGCTACCTTTTACATGCCTAAAAACTGTATATTTGGCGTGAAGACACATGAAAGCTATATAAATGACCTATATGCCAATGTTTGTATTTGTGAATTATTTCGTGAAGATGCGGGTGAGACCAAGAGGAATACTAATGTCTCGTAGCATATAATCCGTTTTGGCTGCTCACTACGAACGCTGTCGGAAGCAAGTGAAATGCTTCACATAAACATTCATGATGCAAGCGTTAAGCTAGTTAACTACACTGATGAAAACAGATACAATTCATGAAGGAAGACAGCTTTTCAGGATTAAACACGAATGTCATTTTACTTTCCCATGGCACACATCGTACCAAATGATACTGTATTACTGGTAAAATATACAACGTACAGCGTGAGATCGACGGGCCGTGTGTTCAATAATGTTAAGTCTTTTAGCTAAAGTCACGTACAAACGCGATCGTTTAGCCTGGCGGGCCTGACCGGGCCTGACCGGGCCTGGCCGAGTCGCATCGATCTTAGTCATCGACCGTCCGAGCTGATCGACTCGGCGCAATCGCTCGGAAAGGCCCGCATAAAACGCATTCTTTGCTAACTCGCTACTCACGAGAAATATGTGCTAGTTGTTCAATGTATTGTAACGTGGTGCTTCCTACCCGCGGCCGAAACAGGATCATTGTTAGTTGAAATATTACAGGATGTTTTGTATCGAGAAGAACACTTTGTTTACATGATCCGTAAAGCCTACAGCTGATACTTTGACCTACTATTGTTCAGTATGTATGTTATGTAGGATAAGCATTTGCATATCAGTAGCATTTATTTGCAGATCACATATTCTTGTTTGTCTCTATATACTAATCAGAAACTCTGCAAAAACTCCCTCACGTGACGCATTATTAAAATTGAGTGTTTAGAAACTATAATGAGTTTATCAATTATGTACAAAGCTTCAACGCAATACCTGAATAGGCATTAGTTGAATGTGTACTCACTAAATATTCAGCAGCCGTGGGGCTTGCAATTAGCGCACGCATCGGATAAATATGCGCGTTAGAAAGCGCGCGGCTCGCAAACAGCGCGATGATCGCTCGCAGTCCGATGCCAGCCACGCAAATACATTACCTATGGTGGCATGGAGAACTAAATGACTAACAGAGCTGCCATAACGGAAAATCTCCGAAGAAAGTAGCTCGCCAAAATGCGGGTGAGGCGGGGACGAGGAACGAGGAACTTTACCTTTTTCTGCCCTTAAACGCCTTCTTTGGAACCTGTCATCTTTTGTAATATCAAAAATCGTTGACGCCTGACCTACCTGCATTGTGGCAACTCCGCTCATCTTTCCTTGCTCCGTGAACGGTGGTCAATGTACGTAATGATGTACCGAGCTCTTCTGACAGGCAACAGGAGCGAGTACCACTGTTTACTTTCCGAATGGATTGAGCAGGCAGCTACACTGTACACTGTAGTTCTAGCAACTCTGATGTATTTCTCTTTGTGTAGTGAATGTATCCTTTGTGTGTGTTCATTGAAGATTAGAAGAACATGCATGTTAATATTGTTGTAAGTAGCGCGCTCACTATTTCAGTAATGATGGATGCTTTTAGTTGTACCCTGTAGTTATGTTGAACAAAAAAGCTAGTCAAGACGAAGTATTATAAGTAAAAATTTCGAATTTCTGCTCTTAAAACCAACTGTCGTCATGCAAATATTCAAAATGTACACAAAATTGAGAGATTATGTGTAATGTGTCGCTAGAATCAAGTTTGTGTCGAGATTTCATAAAATCCGCGTAACCTCGCGCGGCTAGAAGGGTAAGGTAAATCAATTTAGGTAGCTCGGGGTCATAAATTCGATTCCCGGAGAAGGCGACGATCCTCTCCCTTTCGGAAACCTCGGTTATATACCAATCGTCACTGACGCAAATTCAATAACTGTGGGAGATAGCCATACTTTCTGAATAATGTCAATTTATAAGGATTTCAAATTCTAATAGGCAATAGGTATATAACAATTTAGGTCACATTGTTCCATCCCAGCGTATTGATTACAGTTGTAACATAAACTGAGGTCAATTTCACATAAATTAGCGTTCATTTACGATTTCACTGTATTTCAAATAGGAATTCTCCCTGTGCTTCGCTGGGAAATAGAAATCAAATACCTAGCTGAACAATTAATGCAGAATAAGCGCTCTCATCGATATTATGATGTTGATTTAGGGAGCTTTTATCGTAATAAAACAATTGAACGAATCAAGCTCTAAACTGAGGTCCAAAGTAAACTCGGGTTCTCTAGGGAGCGACTCAACCCATTGTGCCAGGCTTTCAAAAACTTGAAGGAGTTGAACAAAGGGCAACAAGTTACAGTACAACTCGTGACTGCATACAAAAGGCTTAAAAACCTTATTCAAAATAACGCGAACACGCGCCGGCTCCCTTGTTTTGTTTTCAACTTTTGCCTCGAAACAACAAAAAATTGAAAGTATTTTCGTGGCGTCTTTAATTATAACAATAGCCGGATCCCGTTTTAAATTTTAATACGACCAAAAAAACGTAAGCTTGAGTATTAATAGAATGTATTGTAAGGAATAAAATACGCGGTGGGTAATGAATAATTTTATTATTTCGCTGTCGTGTCTGAGGCGCTCTCAGTCGTCGGATTCCCATCGGGAGCCAGCGGCTCGTGGCTAATTTGTGAGCATTCGGGGGCCGGCGGGGGGGTAGCCGGGGGAGGGGGGGAGAGGGGAGCTCCTGACTTAATACGTCTGCGGTGATGACGAGCAGCACAGGTATCGACGATACCGTCAACCAGCCTGAAAGGAAATTTATTAATATCAATGATAACAAAGATCCTTTGTTCATTCTAAAAATGTATTATTATTTAGGATACAAACGTATATCGAAGTGTTTGTAGGTTTATTTTGGGCATCGGTTATTTACCGTGAGCAAATAAATTTAGGCAAATAGCCCAGGATTACGTTGTGTCGGTTTGTGAAACACGTGTCAATAACCTGACGCCTGGTTCATTTTGTGTGTGCTGTTCTTGTTTGTTACATTTTCATATTTTGTAGGCTTTTTATTTGTGGTTCTGTTCTCATTTTTTTAATCCATACCGAGAAGTTATTTACTAGATACATGTAACATTGTGTCTGAAATGGATAGACAAATATAAAGTGTAAACGGTTTAGTCGTCGTACATTTTAATACAATAGATGTGAACTCAAGTAGCAACGTTGTACACAGCTTATAAATTATGTTTACAAGTAGACGGCGGCAGCTTTGTGGTGCCATCCGAAGCTTGTTTGTGACACTAAGTTAGCATTTTGCCAGTTTTCAGCGCGCCGTGAAACAACTCCGATAACAATGTGCATGTTGCACTCGTGAACTGCACCAACTCGCTGTAACTGCACGTAAAACGACCATCCAAATATCTTTGAATATTCGCTCTGAAGTCAATGCTACGCGCAGTTTCAAAGTGACCGAGTTTAGGTGAAGATATTGTTAAACATATGAAAGTTTTAAATGCTCGCCAATGTAGTTATTGAAGTATTGTGAAGGCTTAAAATGTGTATAATTATGATGTAAATGATCTCACAATGTTTGTTCTATGACTGTGGCTGGAGCATGTGGGTGTCATGTTGCTACGCCGTAGTCGCTTCGTAGCGTGTCTGTTATGGCATTTATTCAATCTTGAGGAAATACCGTTACGTACAAACATTAGTATGTTTATTTATACTGTTTAATTATTTATTCGATATAGCTTTAATCTAATAAAAAACTATAAACATTGCGTGTTGTGATCGTAACAATAATTACTACGAAGGAAAGAAAAACAAACTTTTGTTTTGGGAAACAGTTTGTTCCTTCTAACTCGCAACATGCGGCCGTAACGACAATTGATTGACTTTGACAAGCGATCTTTTAAGTGCTTCTTACCTTCTCCCGGCCGTGGTCCCCGGGGATAACCCGGGCGCACGATACCGATCCCATTAATCCTATTTGTTGTGTAAAATGATTAGATCACAGTTTTATTACCTTTGTTTTTGTTACACAAGATCAGCAGAAACTCCCAACCAGAACCAAAAATGATCTGAAACACATTTTCAATCACGTTCCATTGTGTATCCTGTTTAGTTGTTCGGGTAAACATCATCATCATCATCATCATCATCTCAGCCATAGGACGTCCACTGCTGAACATAGGCCTCCCCCTTTGATCTCCACAGATACCTGTTGGAAGCGACTTGCATGCGGGTAAACATGCAAACAATCTATTTTGAGAACAAGTGTTCCGGCATTATTTTAGAACACCTCTATCAATCGATACCCTCTGGTCGCATGTTTTCCTGGTAGCCTGCCACTGACGACCTCCGAGTATGTTCTTGTTGACAGTTTTATGAACTATTCTCGTCTCATCTGTATTCTGTACTGAAGTTTGCTTCAACTGGTTCAAATGCTAATCAAATTCTTGTTTTTGTTCGACCGACCTTTTGCTTAATTTAGCGATCCGAAGTCCTATGTAAACTGTGTACCTACTTGGCAAATGTATTTGCTCGGTCTCATGGGAGCCTGGTGTGTTTCCTCTGAGCTGAACCTGCCAGTTAAATGCGCGTACACGTTTCATTTGAAATCCGTGCGGAATTATTTTTTTCATATTCCTGTTGAATTTAAGTTTGTTTTAAAAATGCCAGCTTTTATCATGTCAGAACTCGTTCATCTGTAATATCCAGTTTTATATTAACTTTGGGATTAAAATCAAGTTAATCCCACGCAGTTGAAACTTTTGTTAATTGTCGATTCTGTGGCTGGCACACAAGAAAGTTAATTCTAACTACATTAAATTTTGAAATCATTTGTAGACTTGTAGACATCGCAGTACTTCGTAAGTACAATGGTCCCGAACACAATGGAGTAATGTTCACATTAGCGACTATTTTGGAATTCGCATCTCATAAATTGCAAATGTCGTACTTTAAATTTACGATAATGTGAATTGTTGCGAAGGAAGTCGCGATTGTCGTATCGTAAGTGGATCGCGTTCGTAACGAGACGCGCGAGATAAAGGATATGATGGCGTAATAAACACGACGCGATAGGGACGCGAGCGCGCCCGCCGCCGGAGCGGCCCGCCACGCCGCGCACTAACACTTCATAGTTTTACAGAATGATACGCTCGGGCCGAGTTGCGCTGCGAAGCCTATTCCACTGATAGAATTGATCGTCGCTTTATGGATATACCTACGTTTTCTTTATTTCGAATCAATTGAGCTGTGCGACGCTGCCGGAGGACGTGATTGAACGCTTTATTAAACAAGAAAGTCTTAAATATAACTACAAGTTTGTATAAATCCTCTGAATTGAGACTCAGTCAAACGGAATGTATTTCAGATAAACTTTTTTTTATAAAGAATCGTTCGCTTGGTGCTTTTTTGTTTTTATTCGCCGGAGCTTGTTAGCAGGATATTCAAATCGTTGCCAATCAGCGGAAATTAATTGGTTTCTTGTTTCAATATCGCGATTTTTCCCTTCATTATAGAATGTTGATTGCACGAAAAATGTTATTTCAATATTTACATTGTAATCTCATAATTGTGTTACAATTTTGTAATAAATTATCATTTCTTTTAGCTAATTACTTTATAATAGATGAGTTCTTTTGTCAAACAATCTTTATTAATATAAATTGCTTTGTAAGTGTAGATGTTGAACTCGGCTCTTACTGGTGCGCGCACAATTAATTATATAATTCTGTGGAGACATAATGCGATCCGTCAGGGCGTCGGTTTAAGTCTGGTGCGCTTCAAAATGTACCACTCTTATATAGTAACGCTCATATTTTAAGCTCTAATATTGTTAATTCACGTAAAGGGTATAATACTTTAAGCCGTCTCTCTTGCAAGAGTAGATTTCATTAGGTATTTCTGAAAAGTCAGCTCGGATTTGGCTAGGACTTATTAAGTAATATTTTATTCGTTTTTGTTCTCCGAATCCATTAGGCAGTGGCATCGAAGTCTGAACAATGCGGACTGAATTCCCGGGGAAGTATAATGCTGAATAGAGAGCCGTTTCGTGCCAAATATCGTGATATTCTTCAAAGCCGTTTAGCGATCGTCATCCGTATCGACGTGCCGTCCCATTGGATATCGCCGGGAATTGCATTCGCTGGCTCGTGAAATGGAACTCGCTGGTCGCGCCGTCGCCGCAGCTCCTTGCGGCACCGCGCGCCTTACAATATAACTGCACTACATTTCATATAAATTATTAACCGCTCTCCGCATATCGAGTTGCTCACTATTTTTGAGTGAGGAAATATTTTATAGACGTAAGATGTTGGCTTAGTTCTTTTTCAGCATTAGTCTTTATGTCTGTTCGCAGAAACATCGTGTCATGCATGAGGATGCCGCAGTGCCTCACAAAATATAACTCGGTGTTAACTTAGCGTTAAATTGTAATGTATTCATTCGTGTGCTATCTAAACATAAACCTTCTGCTCTATGTGCAGTAATCCTGAGAGCAAACAAAATAGGAAGACAGCAGACACACTAAGTCGTGTCGTGTGACTTACGAGTATCGCGACTTGTGCCTCGCCTGTGCCTCGCCTCGCCTCGCCTCGCTCGTGACACACAATAACTTAAACAGATTACCGACCAGGATTAGCCAACTTGTTCTGCCAAGGTCAAAGTCACTGCTTCTTATGTAAAAGCGAATAATGCATTAATTCGTATTACTTAACCGATGAAACTTGCCTATAAATAAAGGTAATGGAAAAAATAAGTGCGTGGGAGAAACACAGAATATGATCGATCAGTCTCGAAATTAATCAAAGTCGGCATAAATATGTATGAAATTGTAAATCCATTATCTAAATACGTATCTATGTATCTGAAGCTAGAACTAATTGGGATAACATATACATTAGTGCTTATCCATTAGGCAATCGTGTTTGCGTCGCAGATTTGGCGTGATCATTCGCATAATTAAGATTGAAGTCGGTGACTATCACAAAGCGAAAATGATTAATTAATAGCTTGCTATTAATGTCGCAATATAAACGATTACTCTTCAGAGGTCACTTTATGTTAAAAATATTTATTTTGAACGTGATTCACGTTTATTTAGCGAGTTCAATGTACTGTCACGTCTGAGAACATCAAAAAGATTAATTCGCCCGTGACTTGAAGAATAATAACTATAATTTAACTTTGACTTGTATTTGCATTATAAAGGTGACTTAGCTTGTGGAGTTAATTAATTTGTTCTCTTGTAACATTCATCTTGATGTAGACATACACTGAAATACGTTTAGCTTGACAAATATGTCTGGAAATCCTTTTTCTGATACAAAATTAGTTAAAGATACGAAACCATAAGAAAAATAAGTTTTATTTTTCAGTAATTCTCTTTGGTTAAACACTGGACAGCTTGTAAATTTGTAAAATTTTCGTATTTTACAATTAAAATGTACAATTGTGTACTATCAAAGTACCCAAAAAATACTCGTTGAAATAAAATTTAACAATCTATAAATGAGGTATTACCAATTTTAAAGTCGCCGTTGTCATTTTTCTGCACTTTATTGCCAATAGAACTTTAGTTCGGCAACCCCAATAATATCTAATGTAATTTGTATTGTATAAAGTTACTTTTTATCGATAGTTCGAAAATTGAGATTCTGATTGCAATAATTTCAACAATTCCATATATCGACATTCATTGAAGTAATAAGCATCTCATCTTGGAGGAAAGGACTAGGAACGTAGCAGGTGTAAGGAGTTGTCGATACGTAGTTGTGTCGAGGGAGACCTGTCTAATGCTGAGAGTAGCCCGCAGGTGTGCTGGCGTGCCGCTGTTTGCCTTGCCAATATCTTGCCGCACATTACCCTGTGCCTGATAAAAACATTTCGCATCGAGCGGCAAATTGTGTTAACGTACGAGTATGTCGGTGCGTTTTAGTACAGGAATTACATAGATGAACGCAATAATACGATATTCGGATCCCACGATCCCTTCGCTCGATAATAGTAATTTTCTGTAGATTTTCTCATGTGAATGAACAAAACAATATTGCTTGAACTTAGACTCACCTACCCGACATGTGCGAGTAATAATTTTGACAGCTGAGTGCGCACGCCCCCCGCGCCTCACCGACGTCGCCTCGGGAATTTCTTAAGGAAGATACTTTTGGTAACATCTGCCCCGAGGAACAATTTCAATATCGGCCGCGGTCTCCGCCAACCCCAGCACATTAATGAGGTACAAAGTTGTTTGCGTGAAGGATAATGGAAATATACATGGTGCTCCGAGGCCCCGGCGTCAGCGTCGCCACGTGCGGCGAGACCTCATTTGTCACGATGCGGCCTCTCAAACCTGACGCCCCGTATAAATCATTCCTGACACTATTTATGGAGATAATTCGCCACTACCCCAGGGAGTATTCATTTCGGAGATGGACGATTATTCCCTTTTATTTTTCACCACCGCTACTCGGTCAGTGTAATTTGAACGGTTTCCTTCATAAGGGTGCGAGCGCACTAGACAAAATGAAAGCGATCTGCGCTGGCATCTGGGTGTAATATTCGATTCAGCAACTATTACACGAGACGGAGAGGGATCGTGGACGCGAAAAATTCGCTCCACTAAATCATCGGAGGTATAACGGCGAAATGAAGGTTTAGGTGGAGCCGCGAGCGATCTGCTGACTCGCAGCGCTGCCGACGCGCCTTTGTGGACGAACAACTTTGAGCTGAGTTTGTTTCAATTAGGGCGCGTGAATCGGCGTTTAGTGTCTTACTTTCTTCTTATTTCTTTCGGAACTGCAACTTAACGAATTCTTTCAACTGATCTTAGCGGAACATTTCAGTAATTAAATGAGTTTCCTAAGTAAAAGTAACTTGACTTTGACTTGATTTTTACTTGAAAACACCTTCTTACCTTAACTTGCGTTCACTTAGATTAGTAGTAATAACTTTTATCTCTAGGGATGAATTAAAGATTCTTGAGCTTTTCTCTCTTGTGTGTTCTGGCTGTTATTTATATGTGTTGCTATACACCTGACTAGTGTGTAGGTTTTGAGCAGTTCGCAACGCGTGTGACCCCAATAAAATCAGCATTTTTATGAGGTGTTCACGTGGCAAAGTCTCCCTAGTCTTAACTTCTCGCGGCGCACGCATCACCTCAGATTTACGGGCTTTCTAAGGAGTTCCATTGTTGTTCTGTGCAGTTTACGTGCCTCGCCAACAATAGTCGCGCGTGATCTAATATCCGTCATGTTTATTACGCCCTGGTAATGTACCGTGACACTTGCTTAATGACTCCCAATTTATATTTCTGACCCTGTGTTAAGGCGTCCACTTCTTTGCTGATCATTGTATTATTTTAGAATTTAGACTCATAATTATCATAATTTCCTATCAAATAATGCCTTGGTGTTAAATCTGCCGTTGCACAATTTGCAAGAAATATTAAATACATTTGTTAAAATATTATTATTACATAAGTATTGAAAAGTACCCATTTAATGTAGTTTGAAAGTAGACAAAAGGAAAACTGGGTCAACCACTGACTTGTATGCAAAACAAAACACACGTACGTATATACCATCCACAAACAAAACTAAAGTAAAGCTCCCTTGCAACCGAAACTATCAATTTGGGTGAGCTCTTAGCCGTTGGCAATCGCCCTCGGATCGGGGAACATTTATCTGCCTCCGAGTAAGAGTAACAGTTGCAACTTTAAAGTTGTTTGCTGGCCACCGCCGCCGCCGCCGGACTGCGCGGGTAGCTTTCAATTAGCGCTACTGAATTGCCCTACAAGAT
Organism: Helicoverpa armigera; assembly: GCF_030705265.1. NCBI lineage: Eukaryota > Metazoa > Arthropoda > Insecta > Lepidoptera > Noctuidae > Helicoverpa > Helicoverpa armigera. The sequence goes on along the minus strand of NC_087138.1, from coordinate 10,793,100 downwards.
TACAACTAAGACCTCCTAATGACTTCTGAGCTCCTGGTACAACGAATCACAAATGCTTTCTGTATTTTATAGTTATGTGAATATCATTTTCCATTACTTGGGAATTGGAAATACAATTTGTTTTTAAACGGTTTTATTTAGCTCACCCCGTTTGTTTTATTATTTATTTATTATTTACTAGCTTTTGCCCGCAACTTCGTTCGCGTGGAATAGTGACTACCAGCAGATTTTTGATTTGACCAATAGATGGCGCTATATGTCCGTAATAAATTTAATTTTTATTTTTATTTTTTGTAATAAAAACTATCCTATGTCCTTTCTCAAGTTTCAAACTATGTCTGTACCAAATTTCACACAAATCGGTTCAGTAGTTTAGGCGTGAAGAAAAGACAGACAGACAGACAGACAGACAGACAGACAGACAGACAGACAGACAGACAGACAGACAGACAGACAGAGTTACTTTCGCATTTATAATATTAGTTTGGATTCTTGGGTCAAATTTACTAATTCAAATTTAAGTACCTTGCTGTTGTCAGATTGATCTGAAATTTAGCACACACCTTTAATTCCGATGACAATACAATATAGTAATATCAATAACATTGTAAATCCAAGATGGCCGCCGGTACAAAATGGCGGATTACATATTTTTTCCACAATCAATATGGGTATCAAATGAAAGGGCTACTCAAGTAGAATACTGTCAGCAACCCCAGCGGGGCCCAACAGGGCCAAGGCCTGCCTGAGCTGCGGGATTGTCCGAAAGAGTTAGGTACCGTGGTCGTGGTACATAGGTAAAAGGCCTACGACGAAACACAAAGGTTTTTAGTCAGTTAGAGTCAGGCACTCCCTCACCGCTGCTGACCCATATATAGAATGAAGAATATTCGGTAGGCATTTTCATTAAATACTAAAAACTAGAAAATAAAAAATCGGTAAAAAAACTTTTAAGTTAAACGGTTTTATATCTTATGTGCACTGAAAACTAGAAAATAAAAAAATAGTTACTTACCTGTCAACCTACGTAGGTGGTCCCGGTCATATTAGACTAAAATAAAAACGTGGGGCTCCTGTGAAATCCTACCTATGGCAAAGCATATCTTTATACTTTGGTAGATCATGAGCTCGGCGTTCGCTGGTGAAGCCGCTTCGGCTGATTTATTGATTGTCAAAATCTCCAGTTACGATTATAGTAAGTCGATGCAATCCACACCTATTAAGTATACCTCTAGAAGGAAGTACTACAGCAACAGTTAATGGGCCCCACGTTTTTATTTTAGTCTAATATGACCGGGACCACCTACGTAGATTGACAGGTAAGTAACTATTTTTTTATTTTCTAGTTTTCAGTGCACATAAGATATAAAACCGTTTAACTTAAAAGTTTTTTTACCGATTTTTTATTGTAGTAGTAGGTTATGGTAGTTTTACATATTATTCTAGGTTATGATAAGTTCGCAAACAAATAGAATTTTAATTCAGTGTTATCTGTAAATCCGAATAAATTTATCCTGTTAGTATCTGCCTAATAACCGCTTTAGACTTTATTTGTAATTTGTAAATAACTAATCTAAACTTTCTAACTGTCGACGTATCGATAGGACTAGGCGATTAATTTTGTTGAACGTAACGAAAACTTATGAATTTGGTGTGTGTAGTGTGCGCGGGAGAGCGTTTGCCCTAAATACGTCCATGTTTGATGTATTCGAAAACTTTGGTGTTAAGGACGATAGACATTGATGATCGAGAGCCTTGTATTTGCGTATTATATCACGCTGAACTTTCTGCGTCATCGCCCGCGTTTGTCACTACAGAATATAAACAAACTCCACATTATAGTGTAAACATTGTCAGCACTTACAAGTTTTTTCAACATTAAACCTAGACCACTAGAGTGGAGGTAATCTGGACTTTCAGTTATCAAACTTTTAAAATGTTAACATAAACTCTGAATAGTAGAAATAAAAGGCTTGAAAAGAAATAAAATCAGGTCAGTGTGTAACATGTTATGATCTCGCGACACACTCGCCAGTAAAACTTTTATGGCAGAATGTTTTATTTTAATCATGTGTTGTTGTCGTAGACTTTTATCGTCGTCGTTTGTACGTTGATGATGAATAAATAACACATAATCAAAGTACATTTACTTGGCACCCTCACAAAATGTCTGTCTGTTCCGTCCGTTTACAATATACCTAATGTGTATTGGGCGGTCGTATCTCAGTCGTCACAATTACTAGGAGTCCATGGTAACAAATAGATCGTTTCATTTAGTGTGAGTACCGGCCGAACTCTCGCTCTCGGCTTTGAACAATACACGTAAATCATGTGAAGCGAGGCTGCGCTCATCTGACCGTGGCTCGCCCGAACCCACACACACACTAGTCCTGATAATTAAAAAACTTTCAAGATTATTTTCATTAGCAATCGCCTACAACTCACCGGATACGATTCCCACGTACGTTTACAAAAACTTGGCCTATTTGGGGAAATTGTACCTACTCTATATTCGGAAGAATACAAAGTTGAGCTTTTATATTGTTCCTTGGAGATTTTATGTGTGGGGTTTTATTGAATTGAGTCTTTTGTCGAACTGCCCCGCTCGTGAGACGCCATTGAAAAACCGTTCAAACTTTTATTACTATTGCTGCAATTTAGATCCGTTACAGGAAACTTGCTTTTCCTTAATAACTGTAAAAAATGCATAGATACATCCAAATGTTTTTTAAACGCATTGTTGTGTTCGCAAATAATACTCGTGGCAGAAGACCTTAACACATTCACCAATTGTAAAACAGTTTGGGTCACGGTTCGAACCCTATAATGATAGATAGATTATTTAGTTTTCTATGAGTTTCGCAGAACAAGCAATGTTTGTTTGTTTCGGAAGCCCTTCCCGAAGTAGAAAGCTTGAATACTCGACGCTTTTATTATTAGCATCCCTAGCTGTGCAGAATAAGAATATTAAATTTAACGTGATACAATAGTATGGTCATTTTAAGAGGTTATATAAATGGTAACAGTAAATAAACTATTTTTAGCAACAATATTTTCCCTGCGAGTGGGCGGGATAATCTTTAGGAACGTTTCAATTATTATATTTTTTGCTGGTGGAACGTGGGCCGAATTGTAAAAAAAGATTATTTGATAGCCATGAGTATGTATGTATGTTAAATACTGAAGGAGTAGTACCTAATGCTGTCATCTAGTACCAAGATATGAAATGATTTATCTACTTCATTTATCATTAAATTCTACCAAACATCAAGCAATCCAAAAAAGACGATAAACATTAATTATATCGTACGTCATATAATCTTATTTGTTGTGATCCTTTTCTCATTTCGTGAGTTTGAATTAATCTGTATAGCGAATAACACGGTTGAGTGCACCGAGTACCAGGGCGGCATGACGCAAGGAGGGTGTTAAGTTAAGCCCTCGGGTTACAGAGACGTTCATCACGATCCACACGAGATGATACTGTTTGTGCGGCACCCTAACTTCGCTATCAGGGTAACATGTGTCTAATTTGAACATTTATGTGAGTGCTTCTATACAATTTAATTTTTCATGGTCCCTACGAAACTGCTCGTGTAGACACTTTGCTAAAGCTATTTCGGTACGTGACTGGGTAGTTACCCACTTATTATGCCGTTACTTGTCATACGTAAAGCGTCGCAAAAATGAAGCCTTAAAAGGGTTTATTTATGGAAATCGTTTTTATGGAGGCGTGTCGCCATGGCAACGTGTCGGATGTCACGTGGCTCAGGCAGGTGGGACTCGTTACCCTGGGAGGCGCCTCGCGATGCATATTGAATAAGCGCTGCGCATTTATATCTTCCTAGTGCTGAGCTTTCATTTTATTTCCTCGTTTAGATGCACAAGTAAATCTGATATTTTGCCTGGAACATTTTATATTTATTTTTACCGCAAACTGAAACATGCCTGTGGACAATGTCGAGCGTAGCCGTGGACAATGAAATTATGAATTATTTATTTTTTAGTTCTATTTTGAAACATCGTCTCCCTGAGCTCTTCTCAGTTTATTATAATATTTTTGCCGTATCATTCGTCCGTGATCTTTAATGCTTTCCAACCTTGACCTTATTTTCATATTTGTTGCGGTCACCAGGTATGTCTAATAACAATGTAATCTAGTTATTGTCGGGCGTGGCGGGCGCCGGCGTCCCTGTATATCTCGATTTATTGCAGATCTCGGATAAATCATAAGATTCCGATCTTCCCCGAGGGTTATTGAACAACTTATTGGATTTTATTGCGCCGTGAAATTTTAAAATGAAACTGATGAAACACTTTGCCGGTCGGATGGTCGGTTTATTGAATTTATAATACGAATGAAGCGCCCTCACAATCTACTGATAATTGCTTAATCAAAACAGTTGAATTACATTATTAACTGAGTCGCGGCTGTTTCATCCAGAGGAGGATGACGCTTGCATTAACATTATGGTTTGTGCACCTTGTAAATAATGTTCATCATTCTGATTATAACTTTTGTTACAGATTTGTATCCAATAACAATACTATGTCACCATCTGACCAATACAAATATGTCTACGTACATGAAAAACAACAGCATACCGAGATATAAGTGTACATATTCTTTATTTTACCTATTTTCCTCCTCACACAGATACATATATAAAGTCGGATGCTGACAAGTCACACAACCAACCAGATAATAGTGTTAGTGAGTGTAAACTGGATGAGCCAATCGCGTGCCAGCTCCGTGTGATGTCGCGCATAACTTCATGCCTACTGATTAATTACAGCCGTGTTATGTAGCCTAAATACTTTGACGTCAATCAATTACGCGCGTTACTGATATCTATGTCGTGTAATATAGTTGCGTAGATTTAACTTTGTGTTATGTAGCGTTTAATTGCCTGCAATATAACTGTCAATTGGAAAATATAATGATTAAGTACAGTGTGGAATTTCAGGTGGTATATTTTTACCTTCGTTTATAAAAATACATTTACCAGCATCAGTATCCGTAGTGTGTATCACAATGTAGTTAGCAGGCGACGGCGGCGCCGAGACGTCGCGGCGTCTCGTGACGTCACACTGAGCACCTTCGTAGCACTCGTAGCACTGCTACGCGCACCGCGCGACGCCGAATCGCTACGAGTCTGCGGGAATTCTGTTGGTTAAAATTCTAAAGCTTTCATATTTTATTAGTCGCTAAAATAATAAAATAACTTTCATATTTTAATGACATCATTTTGCTCGGTATTTCAAAAAAATATTTGGGTTCATGATACTTACTTTGGGAGGAAACTCCCAAAACATGCCAACCTCAAAAGGGTTTGCGGAATTTCAAACCCGAACTTGGACTATTTACTTGTCAAAATAAATATTTGTGTATATTTTTTCGGTGCCTACACATTTTTGTATCCCACGCGTTTATACTTTGTGAGTTATTCTTTTTATTCTTGGTTTCCGCGGTAAAACATTTCTGAGAACGTCTTCAAACAATTTTCCTTTTATAAAGGAACGTAACGCCTCGCAGCCTCAATGCCGGCCGCCTTATCGTTATTGCGCTTCATATTAAACTCTACGTGGGAATAATTCTACATTCGATGAAAATACTAATAAACAGTTCTCGTACTGCATTAACTCTTTTTAAAATGCCCTGTAGAACCAAATAGCAAAAAAAATATCACACTTGGACATACATACATAGGCATGGTTTCTCCCAGTTTGAACAAACTGTAAAAAAAAGTTTGATAGCCTCTAATACATAAAGACAAAGACTATATATACCTATATAGATCTGCTGATGAAGAAAAGTATAAAAACAAGAGGTGTTATTTATAAATATGTATTCGTGATCGGTAGAATTATTAATGCGCCACTCACGTTGTAAAGTTTACCCCTATTCCTTCGCCATGTTACCGTCTTCAAGCTGTCTATTATCTATGTATCTTGTGGCTCAACGGTAAGCCTGTCCATGATAAATGCCCATAACTCAACTAAAAATAAAAAGTCGACTTTACTTTCAAGACAGTTATGAAAACACTTACCAGCAGCTGGTATTCAATATATTTTGGTTATAAAATGAACGTGTAAAACACGTCAAAAATTGGTAGTCAAACATGTTTGATGTTAGCATACTAAACATATGAGAATAATTCCATAACTCATTCAAAACTTCAGGTATTTATTTCTCCTGTAAAATTACAAAACCAAACACAACCCCAATCTTAATTTAAATACAAATTTTAATCCGTTTACAAACAAGCTTGAGATTCTTGGTTAACAATTTAATGCCGCTAAATGAAAAACCACACGAACGTTAACTTTGAGAGACAACACGTCATTTCGTATGCAATGACATTCTTTGTGGCAGGAGTGAGACGGAGCCCCCTCCGCGCACGTGGGAGAGAGGGGGTGATCACTTGTCACACGTTCCCTTCATAATTCCCGGCGACACAAATCTGACGCAACAAAATTGTTCATGACGCAGGGCTCCCGTGCCTGAGTGCTCGAACATGTCGCCGCCGCTGCAAATGGACTAACGCCACATTTCTGCATTTTCTGTGTAATCCGCTGTCAACTCTTATTTCTACACTCGGCTTTAAGTCCGATCGGCGCGACAGATTTGTCGGTGATCGCAGTTTTGTCAACCGCGTTTGTGGCTTTGATTGGATGGATGCGAGTTACACGTAGTTCTATAAAGTTTCACAAAATATCGTTGTCTGAAATTTCTATCTCATTTCTGATCAATTGTATCTCCACACAATATGTAGGCAATAAACTACTCGTTGTACATGTATGTTAATCGTCCCGGTTAATGCTCGCCATTGTGCTGTCAGTCTGACTTCCAATTCAACATTTCCTAGTACATTTCCTACAGAATTGTATTCACATCTGACCCGCAACACCGTCATAAATACAGCTTAGATTTATATTATTTAGTTGGGGACTCAACGCTTCACGAGAATTACGTTTTATGTAACTAGTAATGAAACGCGATATATCCCAGCTGTACACATTTATATTAGTTAGGTATGTACATAGAAAGCTATTAGCTTTTCGCATCACTAACTACTGATGAGCTGGATATCTGATTGCATAGGTTCCGGGAACATTCCCGCGGCAGTATGTTATCGTTATAATTGATATATCGTGTTCCGATTGTTAGTGGCTCGGTTTGCAATTGAATATGTACTGTAGTGACCGCAACCGCAGCGGTACTGACGTGAGTCGCAAGCGCAGCCAACTGTGTGCGGTCGACTCGGTTAGATACATTTGCCTTGGTCAGCAATGAAGATGTACACACATTCTTATCGAATTACGTATGATAGTACAATGTAGGTTGCTTAATTTACCAAAGACGCAGTAGCTGGTAATTTTCAAGCTCTAAAGTTCTTTGAAAGTATGTCAGCTTTTATAAAATAGTTCCAAGAGTTCCTAGTTTGTGTGACACATCAAGGCGATGCACGGCCCAAGATTGCTTCCTTCCCAGCGATGCCTACGTAAACCAATTTAAACTTTATAATCCGCCTGGAATGGGGCGCGGCGCGAACAATACACCAAACAAATTCCACATCAAGGTCCTTCTGCTCGCCTGCTCTCCTAGTCCCTCTAGTGTTGAAAGACATGATCGCTAAATAGGTTTTCATGGTAGCATTCAAAATCGTCATCAATTTACTTTTCATAAAGAATTAACCAGCAAATATTAATGTTCATTTTAAAATCTGTCGGCTTATCGTAAAAATGAATGACAATAAATGGATTACTCACAAATTATATTACCCATTTAAAAATCAATTGCGCATTTCCCGTAAACCCCGGATTAACAAGAAACGAGGCCTCGATGAACATTTCGTATTTACAACGGAACAATTAATTGACAAATCCTGGCGGATTCCGACTTATCTTTTAATAACTGTGTACGACGGCGGAGATACGCGGCACAAACAATCCCGGTATCGGCAATACGGCTGTTTGCGCAAAATATCGGCGCGTGCCTTGTGTGCGCTGCACTCGCCGCGCCGATATATTACCGCTCATTATTGACATTACCGCCGCTTGTTACCGCGACACTGCAAATATTACTTCATGTTTTATTTTCACATTTATAAAAGCACAGCTACGTCATTAAGTACACATAACTCAAACGGAGCGGTCTGTTGATTTAATTTTATATTCTCCTACGAGAGCGAATACCCCAATTTACGATTTTATGTAGTAAATTCTCACGCAGATAAATTCCTCTGGGATAGACTGACCATAATGATTTTAATTAGCTAACAGAATAAACAGCTCGGGATCAGACGTTAGGGCATTTATTATTAATACAGACTTGTTTTGTTCATATGAACTGGCGCTAAGTACAGCCAGACGATTCATTGTAATTATTTGCTTAGGACCGACAAGAAAGCGAACCCAATAATTATATCGAACTCAATTACTCTCGTAGGTTCTTCATTTATGTTGAGATTGTTTCATACAATAGAAATTATGTCAATAGACGATAATTAAAGCTGTATGAACCTACACAATAGATAATGTTAAGTGAGTAACACTCTAATTAATTTTCTGCCATTTGTCTCTTGAAATTCAACGCTGAAGCAATAAATACTATTTATTTTTTAAAGCCGTATTCCGTCATCGTTCATTTAAAAACAATCAATCTCATTGTTCAGCGGGATCAGCAGATCACGTTTCATTACGTAACATAAGGTCCACAAAATAGCCCAGGTTTATCGAAAACCGCCGTGTTGACTGACGTTGCGGAACTTTCACACGAGTTTTTACATTTTTCATTTATAATATTGAAAAGTATCAGCTACAGGAGTCTTGTTTTCATTAAAATGTTGCCTCATTTAAGCTATTCAAGTTAATTTGTCTGTTTAACAACCAACATACATATTTCTACTCAATTGAACAGACGGAAAGTATTGATGCAAACTGACAGATGGAAAGTATTTTCCGATGCATTGCCAAATACAGTCAAAGTTAGAATATGTCGTCTGAATGTGATATCGCTGACATCGATATCTGCCGGAATTCTCCTAGTAGAAATATACTCGTAGATACCGAACATCGACACGAATACTCGTGATATTCCAACTGAAAACTTATACACTATAAATGTATATTTAATACGAATACCTAGTTATTGTTGATCGTATTCTCGCAACATAGTAACCTAATTCCCTCGTTAGCCCAACTTAGCGGAGGGAGGGGGATAGTTAGCGAACTTCTTGTCTCCTCGCCAAGTATCTCTGTTTTTGTCATAGATATTAATACTTGTTGGACGGCTCTTGCGCGAATTAGATCGACATGTAGTGGGGAGCAACCAGATAACTTGTTCATTATGTATATCTTATGTAATATATTACGATTGCTTGTATACTGTGCGACCATGGTATCGATACCTACAATTGGTCGTTCACATTCAGAGCTCGAAGCTAGATACTATTATGATAAATTGAATCGAAATCAGAAATGTGCAGTCGTGTTTTACAGCACGCGAGATAACACTTCAATTTAAATACACACCCAGTTAAAGGTCTCGTTGATAAATGTTCAACAATACGTGTAGACAACAATGTACCACGAAAATGTGAAAATTTAATGTGTTTATTTTCATACATACCGTGTCTATCAGGATTCACGTTCATTCTGAAACGTTTTGCTCCTTTATAACTATTTATAAATAAACAGCATTCCCTGATTAAATTAGTACGTTACACGTCACTCGTATGACATGCTACACATTCTACATGAGGCTTTCAGCTGAAAATAACTTGTAATTTGTGATTCATACACCTTGTGTAGAGCGCGTGTGACTCCCGGGACGACACATGTCCCCGCGCCGGGAGTGCCTAGGTACTCACGTATTTACTCTTAAATGTACAGTCCTACGCACAACGTCTTAAAGCCGAGAGGTACAAAGGGCGTCGGGCCAGAAAATCGCCGATGAACGACGAAAATAAAGCTCCTTTGAAACCGAGGATTAAGAACCATGAATGTGGCTGAAGTTTCAGTCTAAGCCCATTCTACTAACGACACGCGCCTAAAAGTAGAAAAAAGTTTTCTTAATTCTTGGTAAAAAATACTCTTTCATGCTGGTCAAAAGAGTTGGAAAATAAAGGTTGAAAAGTATCAACACGGGAAAACCATGTTTGGAAATTGTCAACCAATAATGTTTGTGTGGTTTTGAAAGGCTGACGTAAACGTGTATAGAAGTAGTTCGCGGCAGTAATGGCCCCATCGTAAAGCAAATTATCCCGCAGTGGGTAGCATCGGTAGTCAAACGAACCACCTGCATGAATACATGATGTGACATCAAAGGGCGCCACTCTTTGACGGAATATTTGCGAATCGCACCACTGTGCGCCCCGCTGCCGAGATTGTTTTTGTTACTCTTTTTACTTGTTACAATTATGTTTACTTATCGCATTTGTGTTTTGAAAACGTTTGTTCGAACTGCGTTTTAGTTGTCAAAGCTTTGTCTCGTGGAGTAATAGTGCGTTTGATTTGAATCAATTTTTCTGGGTAAAGCCGTACATACGCCAGTGATTGATACTTAGATAGAAGTGAGCACTATAAATAAATATTAGTGCGTTACGTAGGTCAAAAACATCTAATCTGATGATCAGTAGGTACTTCAAAGGTTTCCAGTACGGGTAGGGCACGCTCGTACCTGCTAGTGCGAGTACATTAAGGCTAAGTGCTTCTACTTGTACTTGATTTCAGACTTCAGAACCTTTGTCTAGTGTTAAAAGCGTTAGGTGACATGCAAGTACTAATATAGACCAGGCAGCCCATTTTTCATAAATGAGAGTTTCTGCGTAAGTACATTGTTGTGTATGTTTCAAGTCAATTAACAATATTTTTTTACACGCTTTTTTTGTAAAAAAGTTCTGAACTTTTTGTGGTCCCCAACAACACCGCTTATGATTTTATACAAGTAATTTATTTAAAGCATACTTAACTTGCAGAATTAATTAAAAGTTAGGTCTACTCATTAAGATTCTGCCGGGGGATGTCGCCGGAAAAGTAACGTGCAGTGGTCAAAAAAGTTAACGTTTAATCTGCTTAACAGTGTGTGAGTGAGGACGTTGTCGGTGCGGTGGCGTGGTCGCGGCGGCGGCGTGGCGGCGGCGTGGCGGTGGCGTGGCGCGCACAATGGATAGTTAATGAAAACGAACGTGTTGTACTGCGCCCAATTACTGCATAAATAAATTCTCGCGCTTCATTTGTGTAGTGTTGATTTACTGTTGCTGCTGATCCGATTAATATTCACACACCTTTCTAGTCTGTCACACCTGCGCTTGTTATATGTAACAAACACTAGCTATGCGGTTAATGTATTTAGGATTTTAATGTCAGCAAACATGACATTGTAACAGTTTGTAATTACAGATGTTTACTTAAACATTAATCTCCGTAGTGTCAAGTCAGCAAATAATCTCAGTATCAATTACAAATTAATCCTCAGTGACAGACTAACATACATAGAATTATCTGAGTAATTGAGTCGTAGCTGCGTGGCAAGCGCGGGATGATTGTGCCAATATCGTAGACATTACGCGGCGGTTGACTACGCAGCTAAATTAAATTAACATGCGGAGAACACAATGACATTCCGCGGAGGAGTCTTCTATACGTGGGTGCATAATTCACGGCTTGTCACGTCACGCCTCCGCCGCGTTTATTGGCTCCTGGTAGATTGCGGCGTCGCTGCCACCACGACACGCGTCTTAAATTAGCACAACTTCTTGATAATTGTGCTAACTATTCGTTAGTTTGCATTCCATGCTAATGCGAAACATTCGTGGTTTTGTACATTTCCCTAATTAATTTGTTATGCATCAAGAAAAATGATCTTTCTTAACACTTATTCTCTTGAGGGGAAAACGAAAAAGATATTAACATAAAAATTCTCCGCCTCGGGGTGCGTAACGACGTCATTTAAAATGCTAATGCCTTTTTATATGGTGCATTATTACAGATGCCCTGCGGCCGGATTGCGTATTAGAGAACGAGATGTGTTCGCAGAATCCTTCCGCTGAACTTTATTGAAATGAGAATCTTAGAGCGTTATGGCGATAAAATCGTGTGGCGGTAATCGACGTTCCAATATGTTTTGCGGTTATGCAATTTTCTTATTGGAATTTGCAAACGTGAGCTTCTGCTCACAGTTTTCTTTTCCACATGTTCAGAAGAACAGAAAACTGTTATTAATATTAAAACAGAGATGTACACTGTACACTGTTCACAGGTGTATTCCAAGTTGCATTTTCTGAAACCATAAGCTGTTCATGTCTGTTTGATAGTGTTATTTGTGCGATATTATCGAGGCTCGGAGCGTGCAGTGTGCGCTCGTCTGTTGGAAGAATTCCAGGAAACACGACATTGTTCGTATCCGGATGATCCCCCGCAGTCATGCTAGCCTGGTGGGCACGAGGCCAGCCTGCCGTATGTTTCACGAGGATTATGACTGCTTAAAACCAAACAAAAGCTTGTGAACCACGCAAAAATACCTCGTACAACATATACAAACATAAACTGAAATGTTATTTCTTTTTTGTTCACAGGTAAGAACTCTGTGCAGTTTGGATCGTAAGTGAACTACGGTAACATTTAAGTTCAATCCTTCACCTCTCTGAACTGAATAAATGAGTACCTACATCCTAAAGAACATTAGCAACTAATTAGCAAATAAGGTGTACCAGCGTGGCAGGTTGTGAGTAGTGACGTGAGGTGTTGCCTTGTGGCGAGACACGCCGCAGCTCGCCTGACGAGCGCTCAGCACTTACATCGTTAACATGTTTCTCTAGTAAGCTCGTCGGTTTACACCAATGTTACAAGTTACTGGAGTTATAAGTTAGTCTCTTCGCAATATAACTCGAATTTATGTGTTTTAGTTGTCGTACCACTGATACAGAAATAATTCTCAGAGGACAGAGTAAAAGTCAAGGAATCTCAATAAAAGCAATTTATTTTCGACCAATAAAATAAATATTACATCTAGTAGATGATATAAGATCTCGATCAAAACTCTTAATCTATACGATTTTTTGCGGTTATTCTAGGAAAAAAATGGCGACAAAAATCCTCAGTGACAATCAAGCTGTGTCCAATTTTGTATTGCTTGATATACGAATTAATCCCAAGCCTGACATCCCCCACTAAGTTAACCAAAACAGACATTCCATCTTCACTGTCATGATGAATGTACATCTAAATAATCACAAAAACAGATTCATTTCAGCTCGTATTTAATATTTTATCCCCATATCATGCGCCTCATTAATCAACCTTAAGTGCTACAGATTTATGATAAATCTGTTTCGCTTCAACCAGCCCGAATATTTTTATTGAAATCTCTTCAGAATGTAATAGCGATAGTGCTCTTCAAATAGATCTAACTACAGATTCGTCAGGATTAAGATGTATGAAAAGATTAATATCGTCTGGGATTGGAGTCCGTATCGACTTATTGGAAAACAGCTCCGCGAAGGTTGACTCAGGGGCAAACGGATTTAAACCATATTTTGAGAAAATATGCTAAATTTTAGAAATATGTAGGAGTGTTTGATACTCGAACTGTCTTGCTACGGGGACCATTTAACATACTTTGCAATTTGCATACTACAATAACAACTGATTCAGTGACTTGAATATTATTGGTAACATCCAGTTGCTGCAATATTAAGCTATGTGACAATTCGGATGGCAGTCAAATCTTAGGGCTCTCGGAGAAGCTGCGGCCACGCCATGCATGCCTGATCGCTCCGACTAATACCGGCGTCTATCTTCGACAATCGAACACTGTTAAACTGGACACTATCGATTTTCGATCGGAGCGCAAACAATGTCATCTTAGTCGCCCCCTCCCCTAATGGAGTTTCTCAACTGAATAGTTGCAACTTGATAGTTTCGGAACGTGCGGAATGAGCTGTTATTACTTGCGAGCTAAACAATGTCTCGTAATAATTTTGCGGCCATCGTTTTCTTAACTTGCTGTTTAGAGTCAAATGGATTATATTCCTACAAAAGTCAACAACTTGCACCACCAAATTATCATTAAATTAGAATTAAAAAAATAGGCTTATCTGAAAATCGGAAAATGTATTGGTGTTGCGGAATGTAAAACGTTTTAGGAGCAGAAAGTTCGTGCGGTAGCACGTACGTAGCGAGCTGGCCGACAATCCAACGAGATTCCTGTGTCAAAAGGCCGCGAGCGTATCACAGGTGCGTCCGGCTTTCAGCGGTTAAATGCCTAAAAGGTTCTGCACGCCTGGCGGCTCAGCCCAACACATTCGAAAACATGCGCCAACATTCCGCCTCGTGTTATTTTCTATAGCCGTGAAACCCCTGCATAGTATATTAGCCACTGGTCCAACCAAATGGATTCTGCGCCGATAGCCACTACACTGCGAACCCCATCCATTTTGTGACGTGACTGTGTTTTATGCATTGCGCCAATTCTGTTGTAAAAGTTACGATTGTGCCACTAAAACAGAGTTGTTGGCTCACGGTACGAAACAACTGCTCTGACCTCACCACTTTTATTTTATGTGGACCGTTTCAGTTATAGTTATGGAAGCGTCCTTTATTTCATAGTTAGTATAATACTGTACTCGTGTGAGCTCGAGATGAAAATGTTAACATGACTCGAGGCGTGATATTATTGTACGTATAATGTTAATACAAAACGGAAAAGTTTGCGACCCAAAAGTAATGTTAGGTTTTTCTTCGCTCCCATAAAGTCTATTCTTTATAAGAAAGAAGGTATTTTTTCAAAACCAAATCTCACCCCTTATTTTCTTTATAAAACTAATATTTTGGTTTGTCAGACCCTGATTTAATTGTTTGAATTCGTATGTTTCAAGTATGATTAAAAAAACGTATTTTCTTTAATCATAAGAATATTTAGTAACAAAGAGAGCTACATTCCGTGTAGACAAAGCAGCGGATCCGCGGCGGAGGTTCTATTGATGGGCGGAAAGTGGCGTATGTGCGCGCCACGGAAGCGGAAACGGTCGTGCCGCCATCATGCCGCTGCACCGAGGCTTATACGCGCGGTACTAACTTCTCTATTAGGATTATAGCAGTCATATATGTATGTCCCAAAAGTATCTAAATCTAAAGTTCTTATCCAAGATAAAAATACAAAAGGTCATTTCATATGTAATTCCAGTTATATGCCAATTTACTCATAGTATTTATATTTAATACAATTATAATGGAGGTTCATTTACTGCAAAATTGTACCTCTCAATTAATTTCATGAATTCCAATGAAACGTTTCCTGGAATCTGTCAAAGCTCTCTCTTCCAGAGCAGCTGTGTTATTAGTTTACGCAGAATTCTGCTCAACAATATTATTCACAGATTTTATCTATATTGTAATTAAACAGTCAAAAATTCGAGTACGTAAATCTACATAATATGATTGGTGACAATGATGTCGGTAACATCAAAGGTGGCTGCTTATCGTGGCTCGTAGAACCCTCATTAAACCGTAATAGTTGCCGAGTAGGGGCTAAAAAGGATAACTTCAAAATAACCGCTCTACACAATGTTCACCGAATTTGTAAGCTTTATATTATACGATTTGGGTTTAATCTGTCACAACCCAAAAGCAAAGCGTTAATTAGTATATTGATAAAGTATTTACACATATCTTGTTCTTAAAATCACCTAACGGATTAAAATCTAATATTTCGATGTACGTATTGTACTAAGTAAATAATGCTTGACATAAAATCCGGCATTATTTCGAGAATGAGACTACTGCCGTGTATTTCCACATAAGCTTGGTAAAACGGCTTTGATGGGCCGGTGTTTACCGTCCGTGCCGGATACGAGCCGCCCTTATAGATGGCCGGAGGTGGCGGCCGCGGGACCGGATGCCCACTGTGCTCCGCTCTGCCTTGCGTCTGTGCCTCACTACTACCGGGAGCGCAGAAAATAAGAGGATGTTGATGGAGCTCGCCGTCAGACTTCTGGGATGTGCGGATCACTGCTTCGGACCTTTATACACAAAAGAACCAATATTTAATGACTTAGGTACTCTCAGATGCAAAAGACTGATGCTGTCCCTTGTCATGTCAAAATTGTTATTTACTTTCAAGAAAATACACTTTACCGCTTTGTAGTAGGAAAGCAATCAGACAAATAGTGAGTAGTACAAAGTGAATGTTTCCTGTAACCTACTTCGGTAGCAGTTCATTAGTTGTGTTTTCTGTGGTTGTCAGGTAGTGGCGAGATAGCCCGTATTGTGCGACTTAAAAAGCAGTTTATCAGCGACCGCAGTGCAGCCGGCGCATTATTTACTGCACTATTGTTGGCTCCGTCAATATTGCACGACAATGCGGAATCCTTTGTTCGCGCACTCGCTTATTTAATATAGGAGGTATGCATCGCAGCTTCTCTGAACCTGTGAGCATTCGATGATGTTTCACAAATGTACCAAAATGTATTAACATTGTCTGTTTCTTATTTTTATACTCGAGAGTTTAAACAAAATTGTCTGTTCTAAAATGTCCCGATTTTGGACGTACATAAATTTCTAATACACTTTTCGACACTCGCTTTCCTATCATACTGTCTGTCTGTTTAGCGTGCACCGGCGATCCGTCCCGCGCCACATCAATATTGCATGGTGTCGCCGCGAGCGTCTCACCGCTTCTTATTACTGCGCTCCTGGTACTTCGATATCTTTTTGCTATACTTTAACCGTCAAGTGCAATGGGGATGTTTTGTTGCTTTCTTTTACATTGTTACAGTTGTTTGTATATCGTGTTTACGACAATTACGGTACGTTCATTTTAAAGCTAAAGAGCAGCAAATATTTGATTTAAATGAAAAATAAAAAATATTTTTTTTCATATTCAGCTTGTGCAAAATAAAAAAGAAATTGCAGTAGAGGCGCTCTTCCTTGGAGGAGGATTTTACAGGCAGACATTTAAATACGCTCTTTCCGTGAATGCATTTAAGTGCCCACTGGGGGATGCGCTTAAGCGAGCATAGTTAAGAGGGTATCAGACTTTCCCGCCGAGTTAAAAAATAAAAAATCTCAACTATGCTAATTACTTGGTATTTATACTTTTTGCTGGTAAACTGAAGGCTTGAACGTTTTGTAGCAACAAATCATCCGACGATGCCATTACACGGTGTCAGACAGAGCAATACATTAATGATAGTGTCGGATCATTGATGTGTTCAAATCGCTCTGTAGATACGATCTCTTGTTGTCTATCAGTACACACGTCCGGTACAATAGTAATGTCATTGTCACCACGGCAGCCGAGCGTGCCACTCTAATTACCTGCTTATATACGTACGTGCAATAAGATACAGCTGCAATGGTTCAATCAATCAATTAACTAACAAACAATCCGTAGCAGGAGATAGACCTCAAACAATTTGTGGTTCTCCGCCGGTCCACTCTATCGGAATTGCTAATTTGAACAATACCTACCTAGGAATATCAAATACATGCCATAACCGGTCCATGTAAGGCGCTAATCTTACAAAAATGATACAAATCTCTGAACAATTTATGTCAATATCACTCTCGGATTAAATTGTTATGAATTGCAGCAACAATACCGAAGCGTAATGTTTACCAATTTGTTAATAAAACATCAGGATATTGTCAATATAACAAAGTAAACACTTGATGGAAAACACCACGGCTTTCCCCATTGTCGGGGCTCGACATAAAATGCGCAAACGGATTTGTTAATTGACGACAAACACTCCCTTTTCATTTTGTGTCGCAAATTTTTCATCAGGGATCATTGTGCGCCTCAGGCTTTCCTCGAGTCTCAAAAACAGTAAACTTGGCCATTGTTTACGTCTACAGTTTTAAGACCTGCCATTTCCATTAGCATCTGTATGAATAATGCAGGCAGGGGCCTTTTATTAAGGCGTTCCCGTTTATGTAGAATACAACAGTTTTTATTTGTTGTTCCTATCCTTGTCGCCCCGCCTCCTTGCCGGCATCATAACAAAAAACGCCATGCATCTGTGCCATGGCCCTTTCTTAGCTAAGAAACTCTTTAAGCGTATGATGCCCTAGTATTCCACAAGGAATGTTATTGTAACTCTTTTGTTTTATGACTTGTTCTCATTATCTCGCCTCTGTTTGAGGGATTGTTTGTATGCGTTGTTTGGTTCAGGTTGTAAACCTATCAGGTGTTTTATGGTAGCATGTAAAAAGATACTATGTATATTCTTTTTTACATTAAGTACACAGATTGCAGATGATATTATTGTCATATTTTTATATTCAATTTTTAATTTACTTTGATATTAGTGCACAAGTTTCAATTAACACTGCTGAAACTGCAGCACGTGTTTAACCTGATTTAGTGAAGTACACGTGTATTTCATATGCAGCAGCCGCCCGCCAGCATGTAGGTGGCCAGCAATTACGTTCAACTTGTAGGAACACCAGGTGCTCTAATTAAACACCTTTGTTAATCCCGACCTCATACGGCCTCTCGTTTGTGTCCCAAATTAAATTATCGTAAATCCCGACTCATTGGCTGAGATTATACGTTTACGAGCGGATGACAGCGGCTCTTTAGCGACGACCGGCAAACAACTACAGGCTTGTTCCACACGACCCGTGCTTATTACAGATCGCTACTAATTAACGTATTCCTGTCGCTGGCACCGCCTGAACTTTTATTACATAACCTACAAATTCTCTAATCCTTTTCCATTTAGCTCCAGCTTTTTCATTT
Source organism: Helicoverpa armigera (assembly GCF_030705265.1). Taxonomy (NCBI): domain Eukaryota; kingdom Metazoa; phylum Arthropoda; class Insecta; order Lepidoptera; family Noctuidae; genus Helicoverpa; species Helicoverpa armigera. The sequence continues at coordinate 10,774,352 of NC_087138.1, read as the reverse complement.
AGCGCAGGTAACGTTTAGTTGTGAAAATAATAAATCACCATGAACGAGCTGATAATACTGAGCAAAAATAACCAATTTGTTCTCAAAATGTACTGTGCGACTTTTTACTGCTTGCGCTAATTTTAACAACGACTCTAACAGATTAGCTTTTTAGCGTAAATCCCTCATACATATTCTATTTCATTAGGTATTCACTGCGGAAAAATCTCAGAAAAACATTACTTTGCAATCGCTCTGGTGCCGGACTGAAGCTTTCCTTACATATTTTACTTACGAAACAGTAAGTTTAGAGGGATTATCCAGCTCAGTAAATTAGAGACTGTTACGATAAACTATAAAATGCATTTATAAAATATGTATGCGTTATTCTTCTTTATACAATTACAAAGTAGTCGGTTTGCTTTTGCTTTAGCGTTCTCTGCAGTCTCTGTCGTGGTCACCTTGTCGTAATGATAAATGATGCACGCACTTTCGAGAGGAATGTAATTATGCAGGTCGATCATATATTATCCTACGAGCATGACTTAAATTATAGCTTTTATAAAGGCTGGTTACGAAATAGTAGCAGTAAATTGGCGCAAATTGCAACAAAGTGGCCGGGACGTGCGGCCTCTCCGACTAATTCTCTCGGCGCGAGTTAACGCCATTGTTGGCGCTGTCCCGCCTGCAATTGACTACTGTTAGCTGCTGCTGCCCTGGTACACAGCCTGGTTGCCAGCACAAGGTTATATAAAATTAGTGCGTCTGTTATTACAAGGGTCATATCATCACAAATTCTGTTTGTAGTTCCCCAAGTATCATCCAAACTAAAGGTACAAGTTAGCTCAAAAGGTTTCAGATAAAGAAAATTATACAAACGAGCAACATGGTAGTTATTTCCGACGATATTACAGTAGAACGGACAAAGACATTATACAATCACCTTTTGCCAGGAGCTCATAAACAAGAGTCGGTATTTTACTGAGATTACGGCAATAGTGGAGGGTCGAAATCTGGCGGAGTAAATTCTGCGTTGTCGGTAATAATGAAGGTCTCATAATATCTGTCGAGAGTGGCGCTAAGGGCTGCTACCTCCCTTTTGTTCAGGACACCCGAGCCACTTTATTTGCCCACTTGTCTATCTGTTTATGATTTGGGTCGCCGAGATACGACAGTTTTGTTAAACTTCTATTAAATGTATAATTAATTCAGCGACTGCTTCTGAATAGCCCTTGATTTGATGATTGCATTAAGTCGAGTTTAAAATTTAATTTATGTATGAAAAATGCTATTGGCTTGAATTACTCAATCACATTTAAAATACGTATATTTTTTTAGTTTTGCAGAAATTTAATCTAAAATGTATATATTCAAAGCGTGTCTGGGCCATATAATTACATGGGGCTGTAAGAAATGTTGAGGATATTCGTCTGGGGAGTGCTTCGGCTGGCGGCCGGTAAACAGGAGTGTTTCAAGTAAATTATACTCTCGCGGCGCCCATCCACCTTGCTGGAAATTGGAAATAGGATCGTGGAGGTCCCGGTATTACTGATGTTCTGCTGCTATTCAATGGAAACTGATGGCACAACATAATTGTTGCGTCTAATTACTATTCACTATTCAACGAAACAAAAAAAAAAGCTCAATGTGGTAACAAAACCTATTATTGTTGAGTTACTTTTCGCAGAATTTCTATGTTAGTGCTGTGTTAGTGTTTGCTCCCTTCCCTGAAACGTTATGTTTTTAGGTTGTCGTCGTTTTGTTTTGAAAGCCCGCAGATACTGTTAGTTTTCCAGCACTCCATTGAAAGTTATAAAAAATATTTTTCCCCGTGGCTTTGTTCGTCCCCTATTGGATTATAATATTTCATCTTTAAAAAGTTTTCTGAACTCTGACTGGTATTATGTATAACTCTTTATCCAAAAGTGTCGCAGAACTTTCTCGAAGTTATCGTAAAAATGGCGACTGTGCCACCTGGCGACCTGACTTCCGAAAGCCTTTGTTAAATTATAATTTCAATTATAAAGAGTGTTAGCAACTTTACCCAAACACTTCTAGTTTGGGTAAAGTTGCTATAATGTACTACTTAATGACATTCGTCAGTTACTTTGTTTATTAGATTATGCGAAATAAACGTTATTATAGACTTATTTAGATATCTAGTTAGAAGCTGAGGTGTTGCCGATGTGAGCTCGTCAGCTTGTTTCGTGACTTTTGACAGTTATTTTTGTGAAACCAAACAACACCAGACTACTGCAGAAACCCAAATATAAACTAGACTCCTAACTAAAAGGTCGTTATTAGTATATTTGGTTTTCGCTTTCAGAACGAGAAATGTTCGGACCAAGAACCCAAATTATTATTCATAACAAAGTTTTCTGTTAACGTTTTCTTAGGTATATGTTATGTTTTTATGTCATTTTGTTAATAAATGTTTATATGGGATGATACAGACTGACTCGTGTTCATTTATTCAGTAAATTAAAGAAAAGTAAAAGAAATTATATTTTGTTAATATTCTCGCTCTGATATTTTAAGGTTTATACAGAACTGAATAAGTGGTCGTTCAGTTTTTCACTGGTTTGCTCGCCACAGTTTATATTACGCTTCTTGCTGTTCATACGGAAATTCATGTGTTTTCAAAATTAGTTATTATAATTACAAAGGTTTTTATATATAGCGTATTATTTCCATGGAAATAAAATATTGCCTGCCAGCCTAGATTTACATAAACATAGCTAAGTATTCCACAAATACAAATTAATGTTTTGTCCCTCCCTGTAAAGCTTTACTAGGATGATCGTCAGTCGATTGTTATCTTACAACAGCCATATCAGACCATTATCCCGTTCGGGGCTCATAACAGGACAGCCCCTTTAATTATAAGACATTCAGGAGCTCAACACCTCGTACATGGACCGGATCCTGTACTTTATTAATGAGTTACAAACTTAGCAAACTTATAACCCTTTACGTGTTATGATCCCCTGGTATCAGCTGAACTAGCAAGTAGCTGTGTATTGTGAAAGTACTAATAACGCAAAATGCCTTTTTACGTCCGTGTGTCTGAAGCCGGGCACCAGATGTGCAAACATCATGAAATAGCTCGGCTCTTAAGCGTTAAGCGTCCCTATTCATCTCGGCCGAAAGTTTGTGCGGCAAAAACCACAACAGCCATTGAGCTATCCACACCGAAGCAAGTTTTTGCTCTATTATAACGACGTAAATTACGCACGCGAGTTCTGCTCATGTTCTTATGAGTCGGGAGTCATGAAGCTAATACGAATTAATGTTAGTTTTAGCAGTCATTACTTTAGTTCCTTGCAGATGTAATGTTCCGTGAATGTTAATCCGCTGGAAACATTCCGCGAGCAGCTTAAATAATTATTTTATTCCCACGTACTAATGTTCGCAAAAGCATTTTTACTTGCAATTTGATGTCTTGTTGGAGTTTTCTTTATTTCTGTGAGTTATGCGATGTACAATATCGGAGATCGACTCAGCGTTTTCTCAGTGAGGTGCAATAAAAGAAAAAGATTTAGCTCAAGTAGTAGCTTTAGTTTGTGCCAGAGTTCGAGGAAAATCAATCTAACGATACAATAAAAAAAAACTATTTCTGTCGATCCCCTGTGAGCTTTTAGTGTGACTTCCCAATTCCATTCCATAATGATGGACTGAATGGAACTGTCGTGGAGAGCACTTATGTGACTCCTTTGCGTGGAGAGTCTTTTTCATATTACGTGGAATAATATAATATTCCGCAACATATGTAGCGATTTACTCCCAAACAAGTCTTCAGCTCGGCTTTCATGTTGAAAGCAAGAAATTAATGTTGAATTTACTTGCAGTTGCTATTATGTATGTTATAATTATTTGGACGTTCATAATGTTCTTGCTTGTAAAATTAAATTCGTATCCACTATTAAGCAAGCTTTATGTTGTTCATTGAAAATGAGCTGAACTTCGAAACTAATGCTGTTTGAAAGACTCTTGCGGGTCATAAATGTATTAGTTCTTTAGTGGTTGAAATATTGAAGTGGTGATTCTGGTTGATAGCGTAATCTGGTAGACGGACGCCTATAAACATGCGCTTTAAAGTAAATTAGTTTTCAGTCGCCGTACGTGGGGACACTCGTAGGGAATACGTAATGCAATATTCTTATTCATGAGATATTTATCGGCCGCCTGGCTGTTTCCCTGCCACGTTCGGGGCCGATCCTACACGATACCGATGAACTCGCCAAATAACATTTAAATTGAATAAAACTTTTAGTTTTCATGACAGGTTTAAGAAAATATATCCTTGGTGGAATTTAAATATTAGCAGAGACCATTCACAATAAGTGAGTTGTGCTCATTTGTGAAAAGCGTACTTGCAACAATATTTTTCCTTATGCTTCGTCATAATGTTATCTCACTTACACTACAGGAAAATGAAAATATATGACAAAATAAAACAATAAATTATATGTAGCTACAGAAAGGATAAAGGTACTCCTAACAGGCTCAGCTTGGCTGTCAGCTGACATTTTGGTTGAAAGCGTTTCGACCTAATAGCCCGTGATCCTGTTTATCTACGTAATGGCTCTCCTACATGCATTTTTACTTTGTGTAGCGAACAGGGAATGTATTATTTATTCCACTTCGCGTGTAGGGAATTTGGATGGATAAACTGATTTTTACAAAAAAGAGACACGTCAAGGATTTTACGAGGTGTAATTTATTATTGCAAGGAAATCACACTTTTTTGTGCATACTACCCCCTCATTGTGTTTTCTTGTTTTGTACACACCCCATTGTGTGACGTCACGCATTCGGTTCAAAGTACCAGGCGTCCATAAGTGGCGAAGTGATGTGTTACTGCTAACTAATAGGGCGGAGCTACTTTTTGCCCTCAAAGCGATTACGGGGATAGTTGGTAGTGGTAGCCAATGTATGGTTACCATCGAATGTCTTACTCAAAAACTTGACGCTTGACGTTTCGTCCTGTACCGTACATAGTTTGTTTTCATAAACTGATACAGTTTATTTATGTAAAGAAATGTTATATATGAATTTATATGTAAACACCTGTACACCTTTTAAGGGATTTAAAAGATAGATAATTATTTAGGTACTGACTTTCCTAATCAAAACTGTAAGTGCCCAGAGCCTATAGTGTTATCAAAAATTAAAATTAAACATTTCTTTATGACTATTAATATATTATGTAGGTATAACATGAGATAACAAAATTTTTTTTTGCAAATCCTCCATCCAAATTATATCATTTATAAAATAGGATGCTAACTGTGGGAATTTTCACCTACAGCAGAAGTGACATCAAAGTCGTTTAATAAACGACGGAACTCATTGACCTGGAGTTAACGGTCGCAGTTGAAGGGTTACCGGGCTGCCCTTCACCTCAGTCAACCCTCTAACGACATTGAATAAATTGTTATAGGCACTTGTTTTTATGTCTTTAATCGCTTTGGCTTATATGGGCCACGGGATCCCGTGAGCTAATTGGCACACAAAGTTGAGCCACGTTAACAGCATTATACATTTACATAGAACAACTTTTAAAGCTTTGTCATTGATCATTATTACACGTATATGTTTCAGTTACGCATTGATAGTTTAACATGTCAGGTGAAGCGGATTAACACATACATATGTACATAGATACAACATTGAACACATTCTTAGAATTGTCAAGTATTTATATGAACGATTAAACATAGAATCCTTTGATATGAAATCGCTTTTTGAAGTTCATAGAAGTGGTCTGTTCATACATTACACTTATTATACTTAGTAGTGGGCACGCGAATGTTTAACGAGGCCCGTCGTACTGACGTTGACATCGGGGATAAATCTGCACCCCACGCTCACTATTCAAGCGAGTCCCCGCCCCTAACCGCAGGGGTTACTGCAGCATCCCTTGTTGCGAACTGGCATCCTCCGCGTTTTATGTCAACCTAGTACTTTTATTGCATATTCATGGGCCTTTTAAGTTTTCGCAAACATTTCGTGACTGATGATGGCGCCAGAGGAGAGATGAAGGAATTCTTTTAATATGCAAAAAAAATGTCTAGGGAGATTTTCTTTGACCAAGTTGCTAAACTAGTTCAAGTATTCTGGTTCAAATGTGATATGGTAGGTTGATATGGATGTTAAGATTTTTGTGATTAAATGAATAAATAATTTCTCCGCGTTTATAATAAAATTTTAAAATACAATCTTTAATGCAATGGTTTTCAATATTCGTCGGTTGAAAATGTATGTTTCAAATATGAAGTATCTTTATTTTCATAAAGAACGTAAGGTTATTTTTTTTCCTTAACCAGGTTCCTATAGAATGTTACAAAATGTACCAAGTTACGAAAAATAAAATAACATAAAAACCTTCTTCACAGTACTGCGTGCCTGGTGACCATGTGAATGTTTAATGCTCCAGGATAATCCCGGGGGAATAGCATGATTCTCGACCCTTACAACAAAAAATACTGAATGAGGGAGATATTTATGTTCATGGTATTCTATGGATCTACTTCCTTTCATTTTCTGTTCGCCTGGTTGCAAGTGATCTACTTTTAACTCTTTCGCTTTTACTACCACCTCGTAGCGAAAATATTTATTTATACACTTACTACATTTTTACTACCAATTCACACAGCACCTGCTGTTTGCTGTTTTTCAACAAAAAACCAAGCAATATAGCTATCATTGTTACTATGCGAGTGAATTCTAAACAGCAATATCTAATCCTTGTACTAGGGTAACATAACTTAACAGAGAGCAACGATTAGATCACAGCAACAAAAAAAAAAACGGGGCATGGCCCCCTTTTTTTTTGCAGCATCCGCCCTAAAATTGGGTTCGTTTATTTTGATTGGTGCACACAGAAGCACATGAACTCATTTATGGGGTAGTGGGGCCAAACATCCAAAACTACTTGTATGTTGACCTGGTATACCATTTTGTGTCGATAGCCTCTGTTCTATTTATTTCGGTATCGCAAACCTTTTTTCCCAAAGCTCGGATGTAATCTGAGAAAGCTATGTCTCGGAGGCCAGTTAAACGCGGAATTTCCTGTAATTGAGACTCGTTTACCGAAAACGGTTCACAAAGTCTCACGTCGTTAGGGCTTTTAAAATAATCCTCGGGATATTTTTTTCTGACTACAAAGGTGGGTTTTATCACTGCGACTCAAAAGGCTTAGCGTGGAAAAACGCCGTCACCGCAATACGTCATCATGTATGTCAACATATATTTGTTTAAGTGCGCTTTTTACGACTCACGCAGGGTTTTCTTCTCCCACTTGGACCGTAACATTTCTTAGTGCTTGTTTCAAGTAAGTGCACTAGTGATGGGCCTCAATTGAATAAACTTGTTATGAACGGCGATATAATGAAGGAAATATTTTAAAATAACTAATTACTATTAGTTAGTTAAACAAGATCTTTCACATGCAAGCACTAATATGGTCTTGTCATTGAGGTTCTTTAATTGTATTGTAATGGAGTCTAGGACACTCGAGCGTCCTACTCGTATCCCACGTGAAGCCTGCTCGCACAATTTGTCACGGGAGAGTTCTGCGTGAGATTTTACGGCCACTTTGTCCCGCGTAAGTAATGCCCGTGTGCGCACGCCTTTTTGAGCTCTCGTCTTCACCCCACATTGAGCTTATTCGACAACTTTTACGATACCGCATTTGTTATTTACTGGCCGTACCGCGGCGGGGCGCCTCCGAAAATGTCTTCCTCGTCTAATCGCTGAGTAACTTCCTCCACAAACTTTCCAGTAGACTTTTTTGTCATGTCATATCTTCCGTGATTAGTACTAAGCAGTTTTCGCATCAAAGTACTTACAAATACCGAGCGGGACAAACTGTTCGCAATGAAGCACCGCGCTAATTAATCCCGGATTATTATTTGAAAATTCTCCCCTTCATTAAGCAATGAAAGAAAAAATATGTTGTGAGTGTGCAGCGATACGCGATGTCATCGCATTTAACTAGAGCCGCGCGGAATATTTCCCAGCGGTGCGCGCCGGCGTCACGTCCACTCCACGTAATTACACACTGGCGAAAGTTAATGCGAGTCTGCGACCTACCTTACTACAGCTTTATGTTTCGGCTTTCTACCCCACTGCACGTCGTACTCAACACACCAATATTTTCCTTCCCTAACAAGAGGACACGGCTTAGGTAACTGTTTTTGCTCACTAACCGCTTAGCAAAGTCGCGTTTGGGAAACCTCGGAACAAAATTTTTGTTTTTGTTTACAGCGGAGGTAAAAAGCTAAAGTAGGTTTTCATTTCATATTCCTTTAAACGTTGTAACATTACAATTTAACGTTTCATACCCAACGCCTGAAACTTTTATCACAGAATTAAATTAAAACGTCAGAAACACGGGTAAGCAACTGTCTCTAAGTCGGTTTTAGATGTGTTAAATCCAAAAGCAAAGCGGATCGTATCTAAACGTAATAAGCTTATGAGCAGCGGCCTAACCCTCGCGTGTACCTGCGACTCGCGCCATCACATCTACTACAGGTACTAATGAAATAACAAGCGATGAGCGTCAGCGTTATTATTAGACGCCATAACCGGATCTGTCCGGATATAGGGTTGCCAGCAATAATAACCGGCGGGCAAGCAATCAAATTACCGGCTGTGTCGCCGCCGCGCCGACCGGCTACCGGCAATAATCACGTTTATAAGTGACAGTCGCCGGCCGTTACGGGACTATGCGATTACACCGGCCGCTCGCCCTGCTACCACACTTTTTATCGACGTCATCATTTTTAACGTCAGCACATTGGGGTTAAGTGAAACGCTTACCTCTTTCAAACTTGAGAGATTTGTCGGATGATTTCCTCGACACCTTATAAGCATTCTGCAGCATCAAGTCATAAAAATATAACTTATGTTGATTAATTACCACGAGCAACCGCTTGTGATTTAAATCATAAAAATAATTAATATTAAAGTTATTAATACTTATACTATTTGCAATTTTATGTGCCAGTAAAATAATTAATTGCGATTTAAAGCCACGTTAACGCTGTTCAAAATTAATAATTACTGCGGTTTGATTATATTTTAGTGAAAGAAAAACTTAATTTATTCCTTTCATAGAAACTCAATCAACCGAAATTGATAAATTTTAACAGGCATTTAAAGTATTCATGATATAATATGTAGTTAATATATGTAGTACGTACTCGTACCTATGGTGTGCATAATACATCTAATGAGGTGTTTATTCAAGTGTGCGGTCTGTGTATGGGCTGTAATTGCCATTGATTCGTGGCGTGATTGATTTGAGGCGCATGTCTACATAGGCATGGCTGATTATACGCCGGATTAGCTTACATAACCTATTAACTAATTACGACTTTGTTTACACCTACAGACTTCTGTAAGTTAACCTACGTTAATTAGGTGTATAAGGCCCCAGTTCACCGACTACATAAACGGCAGTTTTCATAAAACAACTGTTAACTGCGAATTTTCACGTTCCATTTTCAAAATAAACGGTTTATATTATCGGTGAAAATGGGCCATTATAAACAAGGTCTAATCGAAAAGCATAACCTACTAATGCTTTCTTCATAAACGCAACACGTTTCAACCCCATGGAAAAATTACTCTGCTATTTTTATGAGCGCCTAGTACCGCAACACCATGAGGGTGAAACACCATTGTAAACGATCCCTGCCATAATAATAAGGGGTGCGCGGTATGTATGGTGTTTACCATAACCGTATTATAATGGAAACCATGAATGAAGTGACGACAGCTCACGAAAGAGACAGTATTCTTTTGTGTGAGTGAGATAGTAATGTGGGACAGAGAAGGCTACAATGTGATTTGTTACATTTTATTGACGTTAGTTTACAAAATTACAAAGTGAAAATTATCGTATTTATAATATGTTTCATGATGTTTGAAATAGGCCACGTGACGCAGCAAAAGAATAACCATAGGAACATTGGTTGTTGGTCGACTATATTTTTTCATGTTCTTTGCTTACGCCATTGTGCAGAACACAAAAGGCCGGGGCACCAGGCTAGCAGAAGCTATACAGAGATTGACCGATCGCGCAAATTGAATGTCCGTCGAACACGACGGGGACAACACCCCATTGTCCCGGCACCTTTTCAAGATACAGCCAATATTTCACTCTCACACAAAATGTTCTATCGATAGAAAAAATTGGCAAAACCAAAAGACACGTACAATGTCCTTTCGCGACCACTCAGCCGTGTTCTGTCGGCTAAAGGTCAACTACAAGTAATTTTATTACTTTCGTAAGAAATATTATGTAAGCAATACCGGCTTTCCTGTAAAGGCAAAGGTCGATCATTGTTTCAACTGAAACTTTGTTATAAATACTGCTTTTCAAGGAAAACAGTATCATTATTTACTGACCCGTAATATCTGTGAAAGTTACAGCGAAAGTTTTACTTAGTCGTTTTCTAGAACCGTTGAAGACACGTTTAAACTACTAGACGTCATGTAAACCATACTACCTATGTACTTTCAACAGTGAGAATGTACAGAAGTTATATGTAAATTAGAATACTTTTCCTTCGCGTTTGGAGAGTAGTTCTTTTTTGACGCTAGTGAAACCCCAGCGCTAATTTTATACGTATCTAGCTTTAAATAAAAACTCCAGCTACATACATGTTAAAAAAATGCTTTGAAAAAGTGCAGTTTCAGTTTACAAACGATAAATAAATATTTTGAAACAGCTAGAAAGGTGAAGGATTATGATGTATACTGTGTCACGAATTTGGTATTCACTATCAGCCGTGTATCCCAACAATTTTATATGACCATCATCCGTCAGTCCGTGACACAGAATAATGGGTTTTGATTGCTTATGAATAATGTTTATTTTTGTTTGCAGCTCGTGGGCGGCGAGTTCGACATGGAGTTGAATTTCGTGATACAGGACGCGCAGAATATTCAACACATGTTAGAACTACTAGACCACTGTCCACCAAGTTTACAGGTAAATAATTTACTCATTAATTACCTAAAATAACAAAACAAAACTGTATATTCGTATAGACCATGGCTTTTAAGGCTAATCCACTTAAAACTTCACACCATACTATTGTTAACTTTCGAAGACCGTGTACAAAGGATAGCACCACAAAACATCTTAGTTCTATACAAAGTTAAAAAGAGACAACAGGGGATGGAATGCATTTTTTGAACTTTTTTTGTAAGAAGATTCCCTTCCTTGGCGCCCTTTTGTACAGTTTCAACAAGAGATCTTTCAAATTATGTAGCCTTGGTATGAATTGAGATCAAGTTTAACTCTTTACTTGTTTAGTCGCTTGATAAGATTACGAATAAGATTAATGGTGAATCATTTATTAAACTTTACATTAAAGTACGTAAATATTAGACAGAAATAAGTACTGAAATTAAAAAGTGGACTAGTTTGCAGTTTTATCTGCAGAACGGATATAAAAAAACGTCATAAAAGTTACGCTAAGTAGGATATCGGGGGAGGGGGAGAAAATGCAAAGAGAGCTCAATCCGTACGTCATCGTACCCTCCGCGCATCTTGACGTTGTTCAATCCCTTCACTAGCTATGTGCTCCTGGTAACTGAGACGAACTAATTGAAAGGGGTAACTCTCAGATAGACCTACAAAATAAAAAGATAAAATTAATTATGCTCGCTACGGGCTTTGTTTTTTATACTCTTTTCACTTTTATTTGGTCTTCACTTATTTGCATTCCAAAAAAAATATTTTTAATTGCTCTGTGCGCGTTTTCGACTCGCACTTGATTGGTCTTTATTTTCTTAAATGATGTGAAATAACTTTACAGTCTTACAAAATTACAAGTGTTGTTTATTACTACTTACAGTAAACTTTTCAGCTTTCATAATAAAACAAGTCTTAATAGAGTTTAACTTTAGAGCTTATCCGTTTTTCCATAGGAGCAACAGGTTGGCTTTGCACGCAGTAGTAACACCAAGTAGCACAAAAGAAAACTTACGTGTCATGTTTATATTAACTTGACTTAACTGTGATTGCATTGAATTCATAATTTGAGCGCTTGTAATCAAGTTTCCGTAGTGTAGTGGTTATCACGTGTGCTTCACACGCACAAGGCCCCCGGTTCGATCCCGGGCGGAAACAGGTGTCGTTTTTTTCTTTTTCTTAATTTTTACTTTTCATGTACTGAAAATCCAGATTACTTTATTGTATTTCTAAAAAGTACTTGTAACTGAGACAAAAAAAAACAAGCGGTTGGCTTAATTAGTTGCCACAACCCACACAAATAAATCTAGATCAACGCCGCGTATTGTGTTCTAAGCGTGTTATGCAACCAAAACTTCTGATAACATCGATTCGTGAGAGTAACACTCTGACTGCGTCTTGTAAACTCGTCACATTTCAATACATAAACTAGATAACTCTTTTTTTGAAATTCTGTAAATTAGAGTATAAAATAAAGCCGATATCTAAATATATAAAACTCAAAGGTGACTGACTGACTGACATAGTGATCTATCAACGCACAGCTGAAACCACTGGACGGATCGGGCTGAAATTTGGCATGCAGGTAGATGCTATGACGTAGGCATCCGCTAAGAAAGGATTTTGATCAATTCTACCCCCAAGGGGATAAAATAGGGGATGAAAATGTGTATGAAACTTTGTCAATTTTAAACCGATCGGACTGAGACTTTGCATGCATAAAGCTACTATGGCGTATATATATATATATATTGATCCTGGCCGATTTCGGCCACAGCGACTTGGATCTGCGCTTAATTTTGAGAGCTTCGCTGGTGTGCTCTCCAGTGACTGACAAAGCCAATTTTTGCAGTGAATGTCCGTCCACATTCACTGCAAGTCAGCACTCCTCCGATATAGGTGTATTGTATGGCCGCGGGTGGTCGGGCCTTCAGCTCATCTCGCCTAGCGTCGAGCTGTTCTCTCCGCCGGCTCTCAAACTCGCACACCTTGTCCTTAATAGTCCGCCTCCATTTGGTCCTATCTGCCGCCATAGCCTCCCAGTGTGACGGATCTAAGTCACATCTCTTCATGTGGCGTTTCAGCACATCTTTGTACCGCAGACGTTGACCACCCTGCTTACGCTTGCCAGTCTCCAGCTCTGAGTAGAAGACGCGCTTTGCTACTCTGGCATCTGACATCCGGGAGACATGACCAGCCCAGCGCAGCTGTCGACGCATTAGATAGGCCTCAATACCGCTGACATTAGCGCGTCTAAGTACTTCCGTGTTACGAACACGGTCCGACCACTGGATGCACATAATGTCACGTAGGCATTTTAGATGGAATCTATCTAATGTCCGAATATGGTCGCGGTATAGACACCAAGTCTCAGAGGCATATAGGAGATTTGGCAGAACTATTGCCATGTACAGAGCTACTTTTGTAGAGAGCTTTATGTCATGTGAGCGGAACACCTTGGCACGAAGTCTACCAAAAGCTGCAGCAGCTGCTCCTATTCGGCTGTTGACTTCGTTATCAAGGAGACACCTGGATGTTATGGTGCTGCCAAGATATTTGAATTGGTTTACTTGCTTAAGCGAGACATCTCCGAGTCTAATGTCGACTGGGGCACTGTTCACAGTATCAAGTGCCATGACTTCGGTTTTCTTGACATTTATCTTCAGGCCAAATCTGCTGCATGCCTGCAGTAGTCTCGACATAAGCCTCTGCAGCCCATCTGGGGATTCCGCCACAAAACATAAGTCATCTGCATACATCATCTCAGTGATAGTCGCGTGAGACACTCTTGTGCGAGCCTTGAGTCTATTTAGGTTGAAGACACCACCGCCATCGGTACGAAAACAAATACGGATACCTTCGGACAGAGTCTGCAAGGCTTCCCGAACGACAACTGCAAAGTACAGGGCAAAGAGAGTTGGAGCGAGCACGCAGCCCTGTTTCACACCGCAGCTCACTTTAAAGAACTCCGAGTCCTCGCCCTGCACACTGACACAACAGCGCATGTCATCATGCAGAAGTCGTATCATTCTTATAAACTTGTCCGTGCATCCAAGTTTCGCTAGTACCACCCATAAGGCTTTGCGCGGCACCGAGTCGAAAGCTTTCTCCAAGTCAACAAAGCAAAGAAACAATGGTTGACTCTGCTCACGACTCTTCTCTAGAAGTTGACGGATAGAGAAGATGGCCTCACACGTACCTCGATTCGGCCGGAAGCCAAATTGGGTTTCAGGCAGTATGTCTTCAGACAAGGGCATCAAGCGGTTCAGTAAAATTCGTGCAAAGGTTTTGCCTGGAGAGGTCAGGAGAGAGATACCTCTATAGGAGTTGCAGTCAGATTTGTCGCCTTTGTTCTTGTACAAGGAGCACACCCGAGAGACTCGAAACTCATCAGGTACTCGCTCCTCGTTCCACATCTTTGCAAAGAGTTTCCAAATGGTCTCATGCAACTCCGCACCCCCATATTTCAGCAACTCTCCAGGAACATTATCAATGCCGACCGCTTTTTTGTTCTGTTGTTGTTGAACGGCAACGATGACCTCACGCAGGGTCAGTGGATCGTCTAGCTGCTTGACAGTGGGCAGTGATGCCATCGAGCAGATAAACGACATGTCCACAGCTCTATCGACATTGAGCAAGTCGTTGAAATGCTCTGCCCATCTCTTAAGTACGTCCTGCTTGTTGGTCATTAGCTGTGTGCCGTCATGAGATCTTAAGGGTACTCTTGTACGACTGGTTTTACCGACCAGTTTGCGAACCTCATCATAAAACGCACCTAGCTGTTTCGTGTCAGAGAGCCACTGCATACGTTCGGCCTTTTGACGCCACCACTTGTCTTTTATTTCTCGTACATATCTCCGCAACTCGGCTCCACTTTGCTTAACACGCTCCGCTTGTTGATCGTCCCTAAATTGACGTAGTATGGAGCGGTGATTCTGGATAGCTTTTGTTAGTATTTTATCATTTTCATCAAACCAGTCTTCGTGTCTACCAGGTTTGACACCCAGTGTCTGCGAAGCACTAGCGATTAATCCGGTCGAGAGGGTATGCCAGTTAGCTACAGAATCACCATGCTCAACGTCTATTAGCTGGATCGCATCACTAATTGCCTGTATATAGTTGTCGCGTACCTCCAAACTTTGAAATTTTTCCAAATCTAGGCACTTAGGCTTCACTCCATGAGATCTGCGAGGAGGATATAAACGAAGCTTCATCTTGGTGACAACAAGACGGTGGTCCGTGGAGCACATTGCATTAGCATCACGCATAACACGTGTAATCTGTACTTGGGAAATGTCTCTTTGCCGAACGATTATGAAATCAATCAGGTGCCAATGCTTTGATCTCGGATGCATCCAGGTAGTTTTATATTTAGCCGGGAGTCTGAACATGGTGTTGGTGATGGCCAGTTCGAATTCGGCACAGAGAGATAGCAGGAGTTGTCCATTACTATTCATGTTACCGACACCATGTCTTCCCAAGACCTTTGGCCAAGCTTCAAAGTCACGTCCGACTCGCGAATTGAAGTCACCCATCAGAAGTATCTGTTCCCTTTGGGGAATTTTTGATAGGGTTTGCGTAACTTCTTCGTAAAACTTGGCCTTGGTTTCATCATCCTTGTCGAGCGTTGGTGCATAAACACTGATGATATTAAGGTGATTGCCATTATCGAGGTGTAGGCGCAGCGTGGTGACGCGGTCCGAGATGTGGATAGGATACTCCTCTAATTTAGCTGCTATATGGTTGCTGATCGCGAATCCAACCCCGGATCTTCTAGGCTCTGAGGACGGAGTACCTTTCCAAAAGAAAGTATATCCGCCCAAGCGCTCCAATCTCTCCCCCTCGTCTGCCAAGTGAGTCTCACTAAGAGCAGCGATGTGCACACCGTAGCGTCGGAGTTCTCTCGATACGAGAGCGGTTTTACGAGGAGGACACAGGCTACTTTCGCGATCAAGGAGGGTTCGCACATTCCACGCTGCAAAGGTCATATTATTAATTTTAACGGGTTTCCGTCTGAGATTATTATGTATCTTTCGACCACGAGTTATTGATGCAGAGACAGCCGTGGTTACTCTCTCTTTTTATACAGGGTTAAGCCTTTTAGGACACCTTTCTAGTCCCTCCCGGATTGGGGAAGCAGGGCCTCTAAATAGAGCTGCTTCGTCACCCAGGGAGCTGCCGAATTGCACTGTTAACCCAATGCAGTGCAAAGCGACCATCTACCCTAGGTCGCCTGCGTGTAGACATCAGACAAAGCCAAGTTGGCATCACAACCGGACCTCTCTACCTCTGCCCATCGCCGCAGGGCTAAATCGGAGTCCATTTGGCAGACCAAGTCAATTGCGCAGGAGATATTAAAGTGCACGAAACGTAGCAACGACAGTGTGTGCGCATACACAGGTGCACTCTTATCTCTACCTCCCTGTATCCAATGGAACGGTAAACCGCCACAATTGGAGAAAGGTAGAGACGTCCCTAGGCGTTAGCATGGCCTCTAACGCGAACCATGAGCCATGAGAAGGGCTATGCCTGGCCGGGATCGCCAGTGGATCTTAGCAGGAGGCATCTGCTTGGGATTTGAGATTGAGGGAGAGGAGGGTAGGATACTGCTGCCACGGAACGGAGAGGAGTGTGACAACAGAAGCTCGAGTAGTCGGGGTCGGGGCGGTGACTGCCGCTCCACTGACGGCGCTCGCCGCCGTGCTCGACACTGTGGCGCCCTCCAGCGGACACGCCAGGTACTGTGGAGAGCCTGCTCTCGCACACGTCCGGCACCGGCGGTGACCGCCGCGCTACTGACCGCGCTCGCCGCCGTGCTCGACACTGTGCACGACACTGTGGCGCCCTCCAGCGGACACGCCAGGTACTGTGGAGAGCCTGCTCTCGCACACGTCCGGCACCGGCGGTGACCGCCGCGCTACTGACCGCGCTCGCCGCCGTGCTCGACACTGTGCACGACACTGTGGCGCCCTCCAGCGGACACGCCAGGTACTGTGGAGAGCCTGCTCTCGCACACGTCCGGCACCGGCGGTGACCGCCGCGCTCGCCGCCGTGCTCGACACTGTGCACGACACTGTGGCGCCCTCCAGCGGACACGCCAGGTACTGTGGAGAGCCTGCTCTCGCACACGTCCGGCACCGGCGGTGACCGCCGCGCTACTGACTGCGCTCGCCGCCGTGCTCGACACTGTGCACGACACTGTGGCGCCCTCCAGCGGACACGCCAGGTACTGTGGAGAGCCTGCTCTCGCACACGTCCGGCACCGGCGGTGACCGCCGCGCTACTATACTATACTATGGCGTAGGCAACCCTTAAGAAAGGATTTTAATACATGTACATGTACAAATGACAGCTTTGTCAGACTCAAAGCATATATACCTTGATTTTAGCTGTTTCCTGTGAGAATTACTTACGCACCATACGTAATAATTTTTAGATCCAGATATATCCACAACGTTTGTGACTTTACTTCTTTTGTTTAGATAAATGGTCACATCCACAACACAACCTTGATCAATGAATTTATGCGACTGCTAAGTGCTAATCCTAATTATACTGTCACGTGAAAGAATGCACCTACGGGATAAGTAGTATTTTGACGATTCTACCTCTATATTGCCCACGCAGACGAAGTTGCGGGCAACAGCTAGTTTAAATAGTAAATACTGAAGCAACGTTAACTAATCTGGCATTGTAACGCCATTTCTCAGTAGAGCTCACGGGCACAAGTGTTGGCTCCGAATATATAGGCAGTAAACAGTGCTTTAAATCAGCCAGTCCTCTCTGTGAGCTTAGTCTAGGATATACAGCCCAAATATCTGTAAATAGGGATGCGCACTGCGACTGCATCAGAAAATGGAGCAAGTCTTTATTTAATTATCGGCTTTGCTTATTTATAGGTATCTCAATGTAAACTGTAGACCTAATCATTGAACACATTTCGTAACTGTGATATAGATGACATAGGGTGGTAAATTGGGACTTTTGGTATTAAAAATAAAATGTCTTAACATCCAGGACTTGCAATACACGATTGCTTAAAGTCAATAAATTCGTAATTCTTTTAGTCAGTATTACAGCTGTGTGCTTGCTCATTAGCACTCCTTGTGATTTCAGCCCGTCGCTTGTAAATTCATCTGTAAAGAGAAAGCACTGAACATTTCTAAAATCGTTTGATGCTCATAAAAGATTTCGAGTCCTGAAACAGAAAAAATAAAACTCGTTTCGTGTATTTGTTTATCTACCTGAGTAGATTTCCTTTTGAATGGAATCCAATACGCTTGTACCGGGAGAAACGTTTGCGATTCAAAATAATAATTTAGAACTGCATTTTATGTCCTTTTTTATGATTTTACCTTTGTTAGTATTTGAAATGTACATTTGTAAAACCTTGCATATTTTTAGAATGTATACTCTTTATCCTTTTTTGCACCGTCGCATTCAGTTGTTTTGGCGGATTGTTATTTTTTTGTAGTTTTTGAAAATAAAACAGAGATGGGATATGATTTTCTATGTAATTCTGTTGGTGTAGTTTGGTACATAAATCATCATCCTCCGAGCCTTTTCCCAAACTATGTTGGGGTCGGCTTCCAGTCTAACCGGATTCAGCTGAGTACCAGTGCTTTACAAGAAGCGACTGCCAATCTGACCTCCTCAACCCAGTTACCCGGGCAACCCGATACCCCTTGGTTAGACTGGTGTCAGACTTATACTGGCTTCTGACTACCCGTAACGACTGCCAAGGATGTTCAATGACAGCCGTGACCAACAGTAACGTGCCATCCGAAACACAGTCATTGGTGTCTAAGATATACTTAGAAGTTTGGTACATAAATGTGGCTGATAAATAATTCTTCTGTTGTTATTCACAACTTATGTTCCTACACAAGTTACTGTGAGGGGTTTGATGATCGTAAAAAAATAGTACCTGCTCATAAAGTAACCTTTTATAATTTTCTGCACCAGTGCATTCCTTACCAGGCTCTCATGTTGACAGAGAGGTCTCGCGTTTTTTCACGTGTGGTCTTGTTATTTAAGTGATACATCACTATACGCAGCCCCCAATAGCAGGATTTCAGCACGGCTGCCACTCATGCGGTGATGGACGACGTTCCCGGAATCTGCTGACTCATCTTATGAGAAGTTTTTCTTTAAGGATATGTGGGGACCGGGTGAGGCTGTCAGCCGTCAAGCGTCAGCCAATGGTTTTTAGGTAACACTTGTGCTCAACAACGATTTTATTAGCCCGGTTATTAGACTTTTTTGGTAGTCATGTTGAGAAATTAGGTAACAGCATTCTGGTTCCAAGAGGCCTGAACCAATAACGGTTATTAAAATTGCCGAAGTCAGGTTTACTTTCTCGATTCAACAGATTAGTAACTTTCATAAAAATAATGAGTTGTACACGTTTTCTATCCAAGATTATCCCAGTGTTTTTCGCTAGGCGTGAAGACGTTTGGTTACTCGGCAAACATGAGAGGCGAGACGTTGACGAGCGTGTCGCGAGTTTCATCTGATAATGAAGTGAGCGTATCATTACATACGTACTCGTTGTATGAAGTTTGTCGCCTCGCTAACTGAGTGAAAAGTTCGTTCGTCGGACGCGACGCTTCATTATTGTGCGACTTGTTTTAACCAAACTTTTGTTTTCCTTAACAAAATGTTTGTAACAAATACAAATGCTTTATTAATTTAGAAACAATGTTTTGTACTTGCGGAGTCTGGCCTTGGGAATATATCAGCAGTTACAATTTTTTTGTGGGGTTTCATTACATTTGCAAATAAAATACCTAGAAGTTTTTTGTAGATATTTTCATGACTATTGGATGTTCAAATCAAAACAATATTTCCCCTAGTTGCCTACACGCTATTCAAATACACTACCACGACAAAATACAGGAAAGTAAAACGGAAAAAATACACACGCTTTCTTCTATTTAATCATCCAAAAGAATTAAGATCCTTAAGGAATTAATCAGCGATAAAGGTCCTCTCGTAACTAAATTCATATTCCTCTTAATTATGCATAATGACGGTCGAAGCTAAAATAATGAAGTGAGACTGACCGGCCTAAGAAATTGCACGAATGAAAATACCTCGTCGCTACTCCGGCTGAATTGCGGGAATTCTCGTGAACTTGTAATTTTGCTGAGATTGTTCTGCTAACGGCAGAAGAATGTAATATAATTACAGCCGGTCTCGTTAGAGCTACGAGGGGCTTTTGTAATGCAAGTATACTACGCTTTCTGCTGCCCTAGTACCCCCGTGTTTGGTTTTGTTTTGTTCTCGCATGCACGGCCACGAACAATGTGGCACGTGAACACAATCACGATACAAACAATAATTTAATTATTACATGTATTCAGAACAAGTGTTCTTCTTACTTTAGTTTTATTTATCTTAATTAATTAATTGTATTGTATTGTATTGGCATTTCAAGTGTTCCTAACTAGTGGTACTGGTACAAAGTCGCCGTCTTGTTGGAAGGCGTTTCTATAGTCGTAACTCAATTTAATATTGACAGCTCTTTAATCTTAATCTCATGAATTTAAAACAAAATAAGAAATAAAAAATCTCTTAATCAATATACATATTACTCCTCCCATGTTGTCCTTCCATAAAAACTTCCACATCTGTGTTTATTCGTTAGCGAGTAACCGCCACCGCACTTATGTTGTACTGATACATCTGGGAACAAAATAATGCGTGTGTGAATTCGTGGGCTCCGTCGCAACACTGTGGAATGTTAAACACCGCTCGCCCCCTCATGCTGCCCTAGTACCGATGGGAATTTTATGCAACCCTTTTACAGTGCGTGTGAAACGAGCGTTAAATAGTTGACTGCTAAGTTTTAACTAATTTTCAAGGTTAGAGTGAAATTCTCGATTGTTCGCGTGTGGAAAACTGAAATAACTTTATTTCCTTTAAAAAAAAACAAATCGTATTATTCATATATTTTATGTTTTAGTATTATCCTTTACGTTACAGACCAATTCAAGAAATATATGCACGTGTAAATGACATAGAAACATACTATAAACTATCCTTAAGTAAACATAAAAAAACATTTGAATGCATAATGAGCTGTTTTCATAAAATCGGCTAATGAAACTGGTTATTAAACATTATAACAATGGTTGGGCTAATGTTTTCGCGCTTCCCCACCCGTGCAACTCAACATCCCGGTAACATTAGCGTAAATTAGAGCAAATTAAGCCGGGCGCACATAGTGTTGTGTAAAATTAAAATTACCACCACTGCAGTACCGCTAGAACGCAAACAGAAAAGAATTTCATTAAAAATATTTCGCATACCGTCGCTGCGTCGTTACACTGCAGGCTCTATTAAACAGAAAGCTTTGAAATTGAAAATTTCTGCCTTGATGCGCGCCGTTAGTATGGACGAATAAACGCGCCAAGTGGATTATGCTTTAATACGCTCGCTAGCCAGCTTCTGTTGGCTTATTCTAACTTTTGACTTCACTGAATTGTTTCTAAACTCGGATGGAATTTATTGTCATTTTATTATCCATCGTTGTTCTTTGTGCAAATTAAATAACATAATTTTATTGTTACAGGCGGAAATATGGTCAGTGTTTATTGCAATCCTGCGCAAAAGTGTACGGAACCTCCAAGCCTGTACTGACGTAGGACTCATACACCATGTGCTCCAGAGGCTACCTCGCGCTGAAACAGTCGTCGCTGGTAAGTAATCTTTGCGTTCTCTTCCTTTGTTATGGCGCCCTAGTACAGGTGAGAAGTTTATACCATAGTTCACAACAGGTGCACTTTTATGAAGGGGCCCCCTAACGACTAAAAAAGTTTGAACACCGCCCATTTCACTAAAAGTTTCAACCCTCCCGTGCCTTTTTTATTATGATACACAACCCCTGCAGAATTGTCGGTCCTAATGTGCTGCTTGCCTAGTACAAGTTACGACTGGCGTGCCACCTGTTTTAAACTTAGTAAAAGGGAGACGAAGAAAAGGGTCTCTTATAATAAATACAGAACACCTCTTGATATGTGCTTATTCCCTGGTGTTCTAAGAAATTACAAGAATAATCTAAGAAACTAAATTATCGTTTTTTTACTTGATGTTTTTGTTTTATCACGCTTGATGAAGTAAGGGTTGTTTACTTTTGCATTTTACAGCTGTTTAGGAAAATCCAAGAATATCTACTGTTGTTGTTTTTATGTTGTTGTTACAAGCTCATTATTCTCGAAATGTCATGAACCATCATCGTTTAGTTTGTGAGAACATTTTATCTGAGCATGCTTAATCAATGTGCCACTACATTCAAAGCACAGGTCATACTTTGCTGAGAATACTAGAAAAGGGCCGTTCCACGTACTCCGTGAGCTATTGTGCTCGATGCTCAGGGAGTACCTGTCGCCCTTCATTTCGCTCGCTCTTTATTTCCACGTTACACATGGAAATGGGTCAATGTGGCCCGAGCTTCAAATGAGTGTGTATTGGGCTGATGCACACTTTATTTTGTGTGCACTACCTTTGGGGGATAATAATTGCATATTTTCTAACTTTTTTAACTATTTCGGTATAGACTTTAATTTGTTTTCGCGGGAAGTAAACAATAACACATTTGTTTAAATCAGCGACCATTTTCCAGGTCTTTAAATTAATACTTGAAAATTTTATATCTCTATTTATGAAAAGTCTTAATTTTGCACTTTATTTACCTACTTTCTAAATGTTTTCGATTGATAAACAGTCTACTATGGCTCTATGAGTACATGTTGTCCTAGTGAATGTGAGAAATCTATCCCAACTCTTTTCAAAAAACTACTCGTGTACAAAGCGCTTTTTATCAAACAGTTCATAAATATTCTTTTCATACAGTTGAGATTTTCCTTATCCCTTGTACACTTATGATGTCCTGGTCTTCCTGGGAATCATGAAGTAATGTAAGCGGCTAAAGAAATTTAAAAAAAAAAAAACATTGGAGGCGCCGGGTATCGATCCCGGTACCTCTCGCATGCTAAGCGAGCGTTCTACCATCTGAGCTACGCCCCCTGTGACAAATTTTATAAAAAACACTTTCTTAATGTTTTACAATGTCAACTCTGATATTTGAAGGTCAGCCGGTTTACCGAACGTGACTCGAACACGTTTGTGGTTTTGCAACAATCACCTCATTGCACTATTATCTCTATTAATTATGCCTCCTGCGTTTTTACCCACGTCCTGTGGGAACTGCTATGCGCACTCGGATAAAAAGTAGCCTTTGTCACCCTATACTGAAATAATTATTCAAATTGGCCCAGTGAATACTGAAAAAAAAAAAACTTCATAACATTAGCAAGAGATATATCTACCGTAAACTTAATCCATAGGACACCTAGTCAAAGACATAACAAAATATACTCAATTAGAACCACGTCTACATAAGTCATCCCAGAGCTGGCCTAGTTCACCAGTGCACCTCTGTCGGCCCGGCTGTCACTGCCAGAAGCAGTTTTATTGCCAGTTAGGTCTTCTTTTTTGCTTCATTTCCATCGATAACAGGCTAGGAAAAAAATAAAAATGCCATGCTTGTAGTAAGAAGTCTAATATGAAAATATACTTCCCTATTTATTTTTAGCAAATAAAAAGGACAATATCTACATATGACATTTAGCATTGCAAAACTAGACTGAATTCCCCACATACACGTAAACTGAACTAATATGAAAACAACTATTACAATTAAACTTGCCGCTGCATTCAGTTGTGCAATTGGAACGACATGCAACAATGTTTATTGTTCTGTTGCCTAATATGACTTTGTAAGCTATGGCTCCCTAGTAACTGTGGGAACTCTGATCCATAAATCTTAAACAGAATTATAATATACTTGTGGTCTTCATAAACCATCTGGCATTATTAATTCAATGTTGTGATCATACCAAACAGTTCACACTTTCTTGCTGTATATCCCTTTCTAAGGTATGAATCTCTGGTAACTGTGGGAATAGCTAATACGTTTATCTACATATCTAGTTGTTTTTTATAGCCGCACTCATTGAAGTCAGTAGAAAGCTTGATATCTATATCTTAATAATAATAATCCTCCTCCATTTATAGTGAGCAAATCACGTTTACCACGTGAGAAATAAATCATCCTCATCATCATCATATATGTAACTAGAAACAGTGCCATTACGTACTTATTTACTCCAATTGTAAAATAAAAGTCAACCATTGACTGCCTCCTGTCATAACAGTTCTGAAACGTTTCTCTTTCAATCTTTACCTGGCTCCGTCTAAAGTTTGGGCGCTTATTTTGTCAAGATCCTACTCACTTCTGAGAGCCTGGTAAGGGTGTGAACACATGCCTTAATTAGGGATGATTTCATTAATCGCTCTTGCTTCACAGTTTTTTTTTCTCGTCCAATTTTCTTTATGTTACTTCTATTGTAACGAGGATGAATAAATATTTTCAAATGTATTTAAAAATCCTATCTCTTTATCGTTAAGCTATTGGACACTCTCCGTTCGCCATGGTGCTCTAGTAAACGTGTGAAAAGTTGATACGCATATCCTGCCGCGAAGAAAGGAAGACTTTTTTGTAACCATTTTTTTTTGCATTTTAACGGGGATTTTCGATTAAATCATACTTCCCTCTGACTTCTGTTACCCTGGTTTTCGTGAGAATGGCGTGACGAATCATACAGGATCGTTACGTTCAAGCTCTGCCGTGTGAAGGATAAAGTGTTCGTGGGAATCCTTCTTTGGCTTACTGGTGGCAAAGTATTCCTTTCATACATTGCTTTTCGTTTGAAAAATAGCACAGAAAATCTCTCAGCATGCCATGGTGCTCTAGTAAACGTGTGAATAGTTGATACGCATATCCTGCCAAGAAGAAAAGAAAGATTTTTTGTGACCAATTCTTTTGTGCATTTTTATTGTTAATCTTTTATAAATCACACTTCTCTCTAACTTCTGATATCCTAGTTTTCGTGAAAATGATATGAAAATATGATTACAGAATATGACGTTCATGCGTTTCCGCATGAATGAATGAGCCCTCGTGAGAATCATTCCTTGGGTACTTACTTACTGTTGACAAGGTATATCTCTTCTTTGCAGTATCGAATTGCCTTTCCGCTTATGATGCTCTAGTAAGTGTGAGAACAGTGAACGACCCCCGAAATTTTACATTAAAACATTTTCCGGCCAATGAATGAGCGCTCGCAGGAACAATATTCTCAATCAATCCTTGGGTTCACTGGTGGCAAAGTATGAATATATCTTCATTGCAGTATTGCATTGCTTTTAGTTTATGATGCTCTAGTAAGTGTGAGAACACTGAACCACCCCCGAAATATTTGTAAGTTAATAATGTTGATAATTTTACTTTTTTAGGATAGAAGAACCCGAGAATATAAATATTGTTGCTGCTAAAACTAACCGCATTGACTCTTATCACTAACAATAGACAAATCTTATAAGAATAAACTAAACAACCACAACATGAAAATATGCATTAGAGAATGTAAAAATATTCCAATAAGTTTTCGCTAGTCATTTACATGGAAATTTCAAATAAAAAGAAATTGGAGGCGCCGGGTATCGATCCCGGTACCTCTCGCATGCTAAGCGAGCGCTCTACCATCTGAGCTACGCCCCCTGTTGGTAATAGCAGTGTAATTTATAATAGCAATTTCAATAACTGTTAAACAATACATATTTAGGAAACCGTGGCTTAAGGTTGCAACACTGACAGGTAGGTTAGTGAGGGCATAACAAGGCTAGTGATACCTCTATATCAGTGTTTCCCAAAGTGGGCGATAACGCCCCCTTGTGGGCGCTGCAGGTCTCAAGGGGGGCGGTAAGAGACCCAGAAAGAAAATAGGGGCGTTGTGTAGAGGCCTGGGGGGTGATCTGTAATTTTATTTAGCTAGCAGGCCTCTTAGACAACGACTTGTGAACATCAACTAATATGAATTACAAGATTGCTCAGACTCGGTTCTATATTTCTCTCCACGTAGTTCATATATCTGTCCTATTTTACTGAATATAGAAAAAATAAAAATCATGTCAATGTCAATCGGTCGCTCCGTTTCGTAATTAAAGTAGACACAAACAAACAAATAAAAAGGCAACAGACACACTTTCGAATTTTGATAGTTATTAGTACTCGTAGATATCTATCATGTTTTAACAAGTTTTTGTTAAATAACCCGAATTGTGAATTCCTGTATCAGTCGGCTGGTTCAAGTTGTACGACCAGGATGGCACGGGCATAAGAGACAAGTCACTGAGGGTGCCAGTCCGGCTGTCACCCCTCTCTTTCTCGTTTATTTATGTTTTTTCCCGGTTTACTTAAATTAATTCCTCAAAGTTATAAAGAAAAAAACAGTTTTTTCAACATTTCTGGTTTATTCTGCGCCCTTTGAGTCAGTCAAAAAATTTTGCACTCGCTGCACTCGCGCCTTTCACTTAACGGTGACTATTTTCTAATTTCTTTAGGTATCATTGCATCCCAAAAATCTCGTCTCTTTGCAGTGTTTTTTTTCCACACTTGTTGAGGTACTTTTGTGCCCCAATACTAAACAATTTGCGCGGTTTTTTTTAACTTGTTTTGGTACTTTACTCTTCCAAAACTCAAAAATTTCGCGCTCGCGGCTTTTTCACTTGTGACTGGTTTTTATAAAACATGTTTGGGTTCTATTATGTCCCAAAACTCAAAAATTACGGGCTCGCTTCGCTAGCGTTTCAAAAGTTTGCAGTGATCTGTCTCCGGTTTCTTTATGTTAAACCAGGCAAAAAGCACCATGAATGACCATATTGCACCATATTTTGTCGTTTTTTTGGGGGGGTGCTCAATAGGTAGTCCGCCGCGGGTGCCACCCGATGCTACGCCGCCACTGTAAGAGTCAACTTGAGACCTAAGCGCCGCGGTATGTTACCTACCTGCCCTCAGGTTTCAAGTTGCGGGTTATAGTAAAAGTTTCGTTTAGAACTCTCCGTTAATAAACATATATAGGTCACAATAATTAATTAATTTAATTTGAAGTTATAGTGGTCTTTAAATAGGTGAAAAAATGGGGGGGCGCTAAAAAAATATTTATTCTCAAAGTGGGCAGTAGACAAAATAAGTTTGGGAACCACTGCTCTATATCAACAATTTATGACAGGATTTGAAATCTGTCTAGTATTTAAAAGTAAAACCAATTGTTTGTATTTGTATAAAGATTGTAAATTGTCTTCATTGTAAAAATAAATACGAGTAGGGTACGCATACCACCATCAAACAAATTGGCCAAAGCGGGTTCTCCCGTGGTGATTGTGATAGAGTGAATCTATGTCGCAATAAAATTATTGATTTACTACAAAATACTAATGATATAAAATCTTTATTGCTAGTATTATAAAGAATTGTTAAACCTGATAATATTGCTGAGACATATCATGGTAATTTATGAGTGCTACGTGAGATAACAGACTTGCGCGGGACACTCGAAAACGTGCCTTTTGCCCGAGTGAAAGGTATCGCGTACTCGCTTCAAATGGTAGCCTAAGCTTAACAAGGCTATTTATCTAATCAGATTAATTTAATATAGTGAATTGTTTTATTGTCTTCAATATCAGGGGGCGTAGCTCAGATGGTAGAGCGCTCGCTTAGCATGCGAGAGGTACCGGGATCGATACCCGGCGCCTCCAATTAGAATCTTTTTGACTTCTTCCAATAAAATATGTTTATTTTCTAACTTTTCATATATTTTATTTATATTGCAACTTTACTACATAAGTTGTATTTAGGTATAGTGACATGCACCTCTCATCCCGGCCGCCGCGCTGGACCAGGTAGATACCATGGGCGCCGGGTGTCGCGAGATGACTCCCGGCCACCGTAGGCGTGGGTCTGTGGGCGGTGAGTTCGGGTGGCTCATCGTCCCTCTGTCTACTTAGACGACAGACCTGTGTCGACGGCGCGCGTTGTTCCACGCGCTCCTCAAAGAGATGTCAGCAACCCCAGGGGGGCCCAGCAGGGCCAAGGCCTGCCGGGGCTGCGGGTTGTTCGAAAGAGATACCGCGGCCCTGGTACATAAAAGGCCTATGACGGAACACGACGGTTTTTAGTCAGTAAGAGTCTGACACTCCCTCACCGCTGCTAACCCACAGCGGGAGGGGGTCATTTGATGATTTTTAACGTCAGAAAAAAAAGGTATAGTGACATATGTTGCCAACACAGGTGAAAATTCTTCAATAACTTGCAATCAGTTCAAAATCTTGGACTCAGATGTAACGCTAGGAACGGACTACAGTTTTACTAACTTTAGCTAAGTTTCTCTTGAAAAACACTTGGAACTCCGACTGCAGCAAATGATTTGATTTCAAGGAGTCTTGTTGGATGAAGTTAGCCAGAGATTTACCTCTAATATTGGCTACGGTTGGAGCTCGCATGCTTTTACATGAACAACTAAAAGTCAAAGTAAACTTTCCCATATATGTATGAATGATCCCGTAAATGGTGCTGTATATAAGGAAAAGCCCAGAATTTATTTGTTCTAATATTAGAAGAACCTTTGATTCGTAGAAATCTGTCTTTGTCTTAAATAAGATGTAGGAATTGCTTTAATTTGACTCAGTTCTGGGAAAGTCAACAGGTAGGTACACAATTTCTCTACTCTGGTTACCAGGACTACTAAATGTGTAAGTTTTAATGAAATGCAACTATTGGATAAGTTTATATTAGTTGCAGGTGCACCGTCTTGTTCTGACTGGTAAGAAATTCACTTTACTTCTCATAATAGATTTCCACGGTCCGGGAATTGCTGCTGCATCTTACGTTGAAACAATTCCTACGTTTGTACTTGAAAATGTAATCAAAGTGTAGGTCAGAAAACAAAAAGTATTTTGCTGAGTTCGATATACTGGCTAACCTTGCTTCGTAATGTTATTTGCCTTTATTCATAAGTGCTTGTGAAAGTATAATTGAATTGACTTTGACTGAGTGCAGAATATAAGATCGTGTTTTTTATAACTAAGTAACAGGGGGCGTAGCTCAGATGGTAGAGCGCTCGCTTAGCATGCGAGAGGTACCGGGATCGATACCCGGCGCCTCCAATTTCTTTTTTCTTTTTTTTTCTACCAAAGCTTATTGGAAATAACTACAATTCTAACAACACAATTCATGTTGTGACAAAATCTTATCTGAATCTTCTTAACATACACAGGGTTTATGAATGTATTATGATATTTTCGCTTTTTGTAATTAAATAAAATCCACATTGAGTCACACAAGCCTTAAAAAAAACTCAGGAGACACATACAATTTCGGGGGTGGTTCACTGTTCTCACACTTACTAGGGCATCATAAACAGAAAGGAATGCAATACAGCAATGAAGAGATATACTTTGCCAAAAGTAAGTGAAGGGACGATTTTCACGAGGAAGATTCATTCACACGAAAAGCCTGAACTCGTCAGGCTATTCTCACGAAAACTAGGGCAACAGAAGTCTGTGGGAGGTCTTACTTAAGGATGATCATCAAAGAAATTACAGAAAAAATAAGTCACAAAAATCGTCCTTTCACCTTGACAGGATATGCGTATCGACTATTCATACAATTACTAGAGTAACATGACGCGCTAAGAGATGTTCTGCCTTTCTTAACAAACCAAAAGCTAAGCATGAAGGAATACTTTGCCGCCGTTAACCCAAAGAACAATTTTATTCTCACGGGGACTTCGTCTTTCACACGACTGAAGGGCTCGTAACGATTTTGAACAGATCGGCGAGCCATTCTCACGAAGACTAGGCGAACAGAAGTCAGCGGAGAGTCTGTATTAAGGATGATCGGCAATAAAAAACGCAGAATGGATGGTCGCAAAAAAATCCTTTCTTCTTGGCAGGATATGCGTATCAACTATTCACACGATTACTAGAGCATCATGGCATGCTGAGAGATTTTCTGCCCTTGTTTATAAACGAAAAGCAATGCATGAAAGAATAATTTGCCACCAGTAACCCAAGGAACAATAATTCCCACGAGGACTTCTTCCTTCACACGGCGGAGCTTGAAGGTAACGATCGTATGAATCGTCATGTCATTCTCACGAAAACTAGGATAGCAGAAGTCAGTGGGAATTATGACTTTGGGGACTGTCACTAATAAAAATGCAATAAGAACTAGGATTACAAAAAATCTTCCTTTCATCTTGGCAGGATATGGGTATCTATTATTCACACTTTAACTAGAGTAACATGGCAAGCTAAGAGTTTATTTTTCCGATAGCTCACAAACGGAAAGGAATGTATGAAGGAATTCTTTAGCACCCACCCATCACCATTAACCAAAGGAACAATTTCCAGACTTCATAACGATCCTGTATGATGTATATCTTGCCATTCTCACGAAAACTAGGATAACAGAAGCCAAAAGGAAGTATGGAAGTAGTTAATCGAAGATCAACTAAACTACAAAAAAATGCCAAAGAAAATTGTTCTCATAAAATCTTTCTTTCGGGCGCCTCATCTTGGCAGGATGTGTATAAACTATTCACACGATTACTAGAGCATCATAAGAGTAAGGCGAAAACCTTTTGCACAATAGTTTTGAGAAAAATAAATAAGATCTTGTTAGAAATAAATATTATCAGTTTACTTTAAATAACGGTTTGCTATGAATTTTCTCGTTCGATTTCGAGTAAACAATTTAAGAAAAACCTGACATTTATGTTGTCGGTGAAAATGTGCCTTAAGCACCCAGACTATTACGAGGTTTTTATTGATGAATACGTAATATTTCAAGAAAATGAGATAAATTAAGCTAGGAAAAATTACGGTGAAACATTCTTAAATACTTAAATAGATACGGCGGTTTATAAAGAGCTCTTTTCTACCACATCAAACAAAAAGTGCTACAACGACTTGTTCCGGAAAATTTTAAGTGGAAAACTTTTAATTAAATATACCGCTGCAGGTGCAAAGCCTCGGTGTTACTTGATCTTGATTGTAACGCGTTAAGAATATCAAATAATGCTTCGTGATGTATGTTGTATGAAATTTTTGTGTTCCAACTATTATTTTGGATTTGATAGTATGCGAGCATGTGCACGCATACTATCGTATATATATATAGACATATGCTGTAAGCCTGCGGAAGCTGTGTAGCAACGCATTATAAATCTCATAACCCTTTCTTATTTCACACGTTTACTAGGAGATCATAACTGTGGAGACCGATTTATTCGGAAAAGAAATTGCATAAAAATGTTCCCCAAGATTAAGATTTAGGGAGCATCTTACCGTTCCCACCGGGACTAGGCTATCATAACAAACAGGGATGTCGATCGGCATTCCATTCCCTAGTGATAGGGTAAATAAAGGGTTGCAATAGTTTCTCATAGCTACCAGGGCTTCACAGCCCCTAAAGAGATTTAATGGTACCCATTAATTGATGTTCACCGCGCCCACGGGATGTATGTAGGAAGGGGATGGTTACTGTGTAGGCCCGACCCCTAACCAAGAAAATGGCAGGGAGAATTAAATAAGGCGTGATAAGTATTCAGTACAGTAAAAAATGCTACAAACAACTGATAGCATAAAATCCTTGGCATTGTTATTTTTTAATTCTTCTGACATGATTCTTGGAATTCAACATAAGTGGTTGTTTACATTCAATTTATGCAGAGAGGACACCCCAAAAGAGTTAAGAAACATTCTCAGGGCTACCAGGCTATCATAAAGATGAAGGGCGTAACGGTATCTCAGACGCGACCCTTCTTACTTCGGAAAGCTTACAATACAAAGAAAATAATACATTCTCTAAAACAATAATATATTCATTGTTTTAGAATAATGGCAGTGTATTTTTTTAAACCATGCTGAATTCGGTTCTTTGGCTACACAGAAATATTACTCCTTTTCAATACATATTTGTATCGTCAGTGTATGAAAAAAGTCGATACATGTTTTACCTTTCACCTTTGTAATTTAGGAAGCTGATTCCCAAAAGAACTATTTATCTTTGAAAAGCGTTTACAATCCCTATCGTAACTCGTAAACAACCTCAAATACATGCCCTGCGCCTTGATAAAATAGTGGATTACTTAATCTTAAGTGCTATGCGAAAAATGCTGGAATTTAAGAAATACCAAATAAATCTGGATTTTAATACAGTGAAATAACGAAAAAAGTAGATAAACTAAAAACACTAAGCATTGGTAGGCTTGCTTGGATTTGGCAAGTGAAAGTCACATGCGTGTGCGCAGTAAGTCAATGCGTGTGACGAAATGTCACGTGCTGAACTAGTTTATATCGCTTGAGGTACTGTTTATTTACGTAATCTGCAATATAAGACATTCAATTTGTAATGTCTTGTATCAGGGGGCGTAGCTCAGATGGTAGAGCGCTCGCTTAGCATGCGAGAGGTACCGGGATCGATACCCGGCGCCTCCAATTATTTTTTATAACTATTAATATTCTAAAAAGAGCAACGCCTATATTAGACTTTACATACGAAATCACTGTGCTATGCCCGCCATTTGTGTGTACCACAATTTTTTATCACGGTGCAACCTCCTCTCCTCTTATGTCGTCCTAGTACAATGTGGTGACATCTATATCTTATGCATTCAGTAAATTGTACCGACACAATTTTTTTATGTCGCCTTTTTTGCCATTTCACATTTTAAGTTTTACCTTGTCATAAAACACAAACTGGATAGCTTCTGAAACGTTATGTTTGTCTTGAAGATAGTAATAGCTTCCTTCTTTAGTAGTAAACTAGGAGGTGTGTTGTACGGGATAATAGTGCTGTCAGTACAAACTTTATAACTTGCCTGGAAAATAAATAAATTTGTCCTACTATTTTCTGCAGCGGGGCTTTTATAATAAATATCGTCAACAGCAAGACAAAAAAGTAAAGATGCTTTCAGCTGCAGTTATTGTTAGCGTAAACAAAAGAATCTTTTTAATTAATTAGTCCCAAAGTTCCAATAGAAAAATATTGATAAATAATCCTCGCCTACCTGGCATGGCTTTAAATTTAATATCATGAATCGCAAAATATTCAAATTAAATTGGCAAAGGGGAAATATTGAATGTAGTACAAAAGGTCTATTATAATCTGTATTTGCAAAGCGCGGACCGACGTCGGCCAACAAATTAATAGGTGCATTTTGACGTTGATTGTGAAGCTGGTCGGTTCAAACAAGCGCGTGCTGAGAGCGTTTCAGCGGTTTGTTTTACAGCAACTAGTCCGCCTCACTGTTATATACTCGACGCTAACTTGAGCCATTGTTGCTAGCCTGCGCTTTATTTTAACAGCCTTGTACATCGATAGTTTGAATCTCGATGAATTGTGGCTTACACGCGTATAAGGAATAACGTATGTATTCCTAGAAACAATTACTTACCAAAATTGGAAAAGATAATTATTTTCATTCTGTATGATATGGATTATATAACAAAACTCTCATTTGATACGTGAATTTTCACTAAAATATTTAATTCCCGGAGGTATAATAAACAGCGCATACAAGTATAACCCGTTAAGTAACAAAATAAACAGACCGGACGTCATAAACATAACACAAATATGACTTTTCACCGGGAATTGGTGCGAAAAATCTACATTAATATTTTGGAAGCATAATCGCGAGAAGCATTTTAATATCCCGAGGACATTAACCGGGGCAGCGGCGTAGCGAGCGCCGGGACGCCGGGAGCGCGAATCCCGGACTGTACCGGAATTACGCCGGGATTAGCCACCGACGCGCCGCCCGGGATTAACCCGAGAACAATGCGCCGGCCATTACGTGACAGATGGACTTTCCGCATTGTTGTTTTGTTAGGTGATTTTTTAAAAAGCTCATGTGACTCACCTGAATGATGAAAGCGGAATTCAGCGCGGACGTGATTGATACGAGCCCGGGTCGCACCACATTCTGCTACACATTGACGACGATAGCTCAATTATACGACTTTGCGGATCCTACTCGTGAAAATGTATTTTCTTTTGTAATATCATCAGACACAAACTATTTTATACTCAAGAGAATATTTATTGTATTGCTTGCATAAGTACGTTATAAACAGTGTTCTGTGTATATTTGATATGCAATCATAGTGACATCACTACGTAACTAGCAGTAAAGCGTCTCGTAAAGTAAACCGAGATATTTTTAAACGGAATAATTTACATGATTGCCAGCAGCCACCGTTTCAGAGACGAGATGCATCTTAATGTACGAGCTATGCATAGTAACAATTTATTATACTTATAAAAGGTTTAAAGTCAACTTTTTGCCTTCAATTTGTAAAATTAGATTAATAAGTCTGCCGTAGCAAGGGTACACTTCAATTTAATACAAAATAGAAACACCATTTTACATTGGAAGTTAGAGAGAGCACTTTCACAAAGTAATCCGAATTATTCAAATATTGATTCGAGCAGTCGCGAACAATTGCGTAACTACGAAGATATTTCGGCGAGTTATTTATTTATTAAACAGGCGAGCAATTGAAACTTAAGTGTGCGCTCAGGGGCTGTGGTTTCGCCAATTTCCTGCAAATTAATATTCAATACTTTGCCGTGTGGTCCCGGCGATAGGCCATCGCCTCCCGTGGGGGCTGTAAGAGGATTCCGCAATATGATTACCAGGAGCCCATTAGTTATGCAGACGTTGTTTCAATTGTGTGCCAAGTGCATTGTTCTTAATCAAAATAGCAATGAATAAGCATTGGACATAATGGTATCTAGGTCAAAAAACAATGATAATGCAACCTTTAAAAATACTCAGATACCTAATGCAATGTTATGGGTAATATAAAAAACGAATGTGAAAATGGAAAAGCTTACCACGGCATGTAGGTATGTATTTGTAAAAGTTAGGAGCGTGAGCACATAGATATTTGTTTTACAAAAAATCCTTTTTCACTGTTCTAGTGAAGTTTATTTTATTTAGTATAAATGACGCAGTTTCCGGAGCGCAGTTCGTGTTTGAGCGCGGCCCTGTCTGTTGTTTGTCAGCTAATAAGTAATTGCCATAGTTGTACGGAAGCTTTAAAATAAAATACATATTTTTATTTATAATTTGCTTGATAAAGAACAATGTCAGACGTCCATAGTAACTTAGGCTCAATAAAAATATTTCATGTACAGTGAAAATTCTTGCAGTTTTTTGTGTAGTTTAATGTCAGAAGCTTTTCTATGTTTTCCACTTTTGCATTGAACTTCTCAAAACCAAATTATTCCAAATTATTAAAACGAAAAACCTGAACTCGATAAATTATTATGATGATTTTTTTTTTTTTGAAAAGTTCTAGATAACAATTAAATATTTTATAAGAAGTTAGTATTTTATATTTAAATTTTTGTAGTAAAGAACTTTGTGTCCGTGAGAATTTAGTTTTAAAAGTTGATTTGGTGGGCCGAAACCTGACATTGTTCTTTAGTACCTGGTTTTAACTAAATGTAAGTTATCAACTTTATATGGTCAAAAGCAACTTTGGTTAGTTGGGTCGTGCATGGATTTCTGAAGTGAAACGCAAAAAGTATGTGTTAACTCTTGCTAGTTAGCCATATGGGACAGTAAGCCATATTATGGCTAATCACGCTTATGAAGTAGGAAATCACGATAATTCTGCAGGAACATAAACTCAAAATTGTTTGTTTACCTTATATTGTGTTGTATATGCTCTTTGATTGCTATGGTTTGTCTGAAAACTCAGTCTACAGTTGATTTGGCTCCGAGCGTAGGATGCAATTAGTCGAATTAAATTATTCCGAAGGTGTAAGCTCCATATCTGTGTATCTCAGGATTTCGAGTAACTGCAGTCCGTCTAGTGCAGACCTATCTTAATTAGTAATACAAGCGATACATTATTCAGTCGTGTGAGCACATGTATGCATTGTTTCAGATGTCTACTCGGTATTTATAATCAGTATGAATTAATTAATAGAACATTTCAATATGTTGATGTGGCTGGGTCTGCGGGTGACATGCTATTAATAAATAATGACTAAATGTTCAATTCATTCATTTTCAAGTCACTTGCTATTGATATATTTAATTATCAATTTGTGCATTTAATAAAATCTTATTTTTCTTGGCAATTGGTAAAAAAATGAAATCAAAAAATTGCAGGCTACGTTGGAGGCAGATATCACGATGGGGCACAATTTTATGTTGCTGCTGTCGAATAAATTGTTGGAGAAAAAGCTATCCTTTTTACACGCTTTTTTCTGTTTATTTAAATTTCGGTAAAACATACATGAACTACTAAATAATCTACTGTAACGTGAAGGAAACAGTTCCATAACCAAAGTCCATGCATTATAAATGCTACTCTCAAGCTCACGTGTTCCTGGTACTCAGTGATGTGACGTTATTGTTGCAGATCTGCTCATCGAGATGTTGGGGGTGCTGGCCAGCTATAGCGTCACCGTCAAGGAGCTCAAACAGCTGTTCAGTGCCATGAAAGCCGTCAACGGGAAATGGGTAAGCTACTTACACATTTTGCTAGACGTGGCGAAGAAATATAGGTTTGAACATTCACCAAACTGTATAGTGTCATAGTAAAAATTCTTTTCGTAACACATGGGTGTAACTTTATATTCCTTTGGGTCGAATACTAAGCGCCTGAGATATAAGTGATAGTCACCGGCTCGGCTCGAGTATGCTCGGGCGTCCACGCTTGAGAGACTACTTGAGACAACCGCTTGCTTCAACACTAAAGCACGGAAACAACGGGTTTTATTGCTTCTCAAAGTTGCCCCTTCTAGGTAACAACTAAGTTACTTCAACTCCAACAGATAAGTGGGAAACTTTTAGTGAAACCTCTAATGAATTATCGCTAGGGTCACGTGGGCGGCTTCAACGGCAACAATCCGTGAATTTTATATAGAAAATATACAAAAGAATGTCTGACACATCCTATTTATAGCAGTACATTTATATCTTGGTCCACAATTAAAAAAGTCATTTTCAAAGCCCCACTCCCAACTGAAAGCGGTCCTGACGCAAATACCAGGCTACCGCCCCCGCAAAACCCATCTAATTCGACCAGGGCCACATAAAGTACAGGGATACGGGAAGAACGCGGCCAAATGAGGAAGGCTACGGCCAAACGTGCAATTAGCCGCACCGCCAATGCTTTTGAAATTTGCATCGTTTTACAGACAGTGCGGTGAAACGGTAATTAGCCGGCACAAGCAGCACAGTTACTTTGTGTTTATGTTTGCCTCGGAATGGCAATCGCTTGTCCTTTTTAGCTCGCATTTAATCTATTCCTAAGTAGCTCCCTTAAGTTTTAGTTAAAGCAAGTCATTAGCAACGAATAAGTCAAGATTAAAAATATTTTTTGTGTGGAAGATTGTCTGGCAGCTTTATAAATTTTTCTCCCTTTATTTCCGAGTTGGCAAGGCTTCTTTTATCGGGCGCCATTACGGCCAATATCGAGAGGGTTTATCTCGTAGTATTTTAAAATTTTTAAGTAGAAAGGGATTTTTCTTTGTTATCTGAAAATTTTATAATAAGTAGATAGGTATAGCTTATATTCGGACCCATTCTATGATAAGTGAACGTAATTAATTATCTTGTAGAAAGATGAGAAATGGCCTTTAATTATAATGCCGCTCAATGCGATTATTATGGAAGTTATCAAAGGGTAGTTACTTAATAGTCACAGAGCGCTACGATCTATGAGATTGATATGAATCTAAGATTTAAGGCTATTTTATTAATTAAGTTTGTTATAAATTGTATAAAAAGAAATGTTCCATTAGAGTGGAAGAATAATATGTATATTTGTTGCAGCCCCGGCACTCGGCTAAGCTGCTGAACGTGCTCCGGCAGATGCCGCACCGGAACGGGCCGGACGTGTTCTTCAGCTTCCCCGGACGGAAAGGATCGGTACGCTCACATTGTTATTTATAATAGAATCGCCTATCGCCCCCGACTTATTGAAAGTGACCAGGAGCGCCGTCAATAAGGACGGCATAAAATCCAAGAGGCTTATACTGAACCGATTTCTACCTGTGGGATTACGGGAATCATATTACGGTCCAACCCATTTCAAAGTCTTGT
The DNA here is from genome assembly GCF_030705265.1 of Helicoverpa armigera. Taxonomy (NCBI): domain Eukaryota; kingdom Metazoa; phylum Arthropoda; class Insecta; order Lepidoptera; family Noctuidae; genus Helicoverpa; species Helicoverpa armigera. The sequence continues at coordinate 10,736,342 of NC_087138.1, read as the reverse complement.
TAGTAGTACTACCGTCGGAAAGTCACGTGTTCCAATATTCATTGTTGCAGACCTTTTTTTTTAATGAACCCCTCGTGAACCAAATACATTTCATATTGACTCACAGCAAAGACTGCTCAATAAGTAAAGTGTCATTTACAGAATTAACCCGAAACAACATTTTTGTGTATTTATTTGAGCGTGTAAATCTGCATCCAATTAAAACAATCACGATATGGTAATTGGAAGCAGCGCTGATGGTAATTTTGCACATCACTTGTTTACATTTTTTATTTATGATTGTTGCTCTTTGTGTTATTGAAACATTCGGTGTTTATCCAAGTAATTGGCGTGTTTCCAATGGGAAAAATAAATAAAAATATAATTGGAGGCGCCGGGTATCGATCCCGGTACCTCTCGCATGCTAAGCGAGCGCTCTACCATCTGAGCTACGCCCCCGGTTGTAATGAGAATTAAAAGTACAGTTTGTATTGTAAATGGACGAATGATTGTGACATTGCCTTGGCGAGAATTCAATGTAAATAAATACCTTTCACCGTTGCGTAGCGTCAATTCATTGCGTGAGCTCTAACTAACGCTGACCAATCCGTAGACATCGTAAACAATTAATTTTTAAATTATCTCCATATACATAGGTACATTACTTACTCCCATAAGTGAGAAAATGGGGCTTTCATTTTTAGTAATTTCCGTGCTTTATCCAGTCTTTATTGTAGTGAAGTTTGAGACGTGACTCTCGGAGGATCTCAGGAGTTGTGTAAACTCAAATATGTTCGGAATAATGCGCCGAGTCGGGGATTGAACGCACTTGACGAACTTCACGACACACTTCTTAAACACGAGCTTCAAGTTTGCAAAACGGCCCACTGAATGTGTGTTCGGAATATTTAATACTTTTTCGGTAGCGTATTGAACGACTTGGAACACATATTACGTTGCTTGTGGCAAGGCCTGTCTTGTTCGCAAGATTTTAATTTCTTCATTTCACTACATAATTCCTATTTCTATATTTAAATTTAAAACTATCGTAATTGAACCGAAGTGTACAAATAAATCACGTCTACTGCAAAACTGCTTCCATAAGGTCCCTACTTGCCTACCTATAGGAATCTAATGAAAACACGCGGCGGCGTGTTCCCCGCCAATTCATTCCCTTACATAAATGCTCAAATAAATCGTTCGCGCAACGAAAACACAATGGGGAACAAAGAATGCGATGTATTTCATGTTATAACAAGCGCACTTGTAATACCCGCCGAAGTATTCCAATTTGACAAGTTCGCGCCCGGCGCCGCTCGCCTAACCGGCCCCGAACCGAACCTACTATATATTTGAAACGAAATGAAGAGAAACGGCCGCCTATTACCGACCGCTTTTATTTATAAACAGAACTCATATTTCAAAGGGCCTTCCCCAGCTGCGCCCAGCTCTCCAGACCCTGATTTCTCCATTATTTTGTAGTGCAAAATGTTTTTGACGGGATTCTCATCCGTCCGCCTCCGAAATAGAGAATGTTTTAATATTTTTTCGGATCGAGACGAGCAAATTAAGATTCGACCTTTGACCCGGTAATTATTTAAACAACAGACTCGGAGATTTTTTAAAGAGCATTAATGAAATCATCTTGGTAATGGAGAGGCCTCCGAGCGCCGTCCTGAAGCCAGAAAAAATGTATTGTGTAAGAATTTCCTCAGAGATTTTTATCTAATTTGGACTTCCTTGCCATAAATTTCTCCGAATAAAGCCATAATTGTTACTTGGTTTGAAGGAATACCCTTCAAAGGAAACGCAACTTCAGCATTTTTTCTGTAACTTAATATTTTGCTGCCACACTGTCAGATAAAAAAAAAACTTTGCGTTTGTTGAGCACAATTTTTATATTTAGAAAGAATTATAAATAAAAATATAATTGAGAAATGAAAAGTGGAATCTGGCTCAAATATTACACAAAAAAGACTTCGCTCAGTCATTTAATTTGAATGACATGTTAAATCAGGGATAATAATTAACGTTAACGTTTCATGTTAGACAATTCGTTATTTATTTCCAGTAACCTCTTGGTGAAGAGAAAACCTCACCGCTTAAACAGATCGATACTAGGGTAGTAGGACACTTTAGGAGCGCAGTTTAAGCGTCCCCTCCCCTCCTTATTGGCAATTCTTATTCAAATACGGGCCGGCGGCGTAATCCGCGTGACATACTGGGCTATCTGTGTGTCCGTTTTTTCCTTATTTATCGCCGTCCCGCCCGGGGCCGGTCCATTTCTCTCTGTCGTACTTATCCGGAGATCTGACGGCGAACTGACGCTTCTTAGCCGCCTCTGCTCGCCTGGTAGGTTAATACGAGATAAATATGTGGCAAATATGATTTATGGATCAACAAAAAAATCCGCTAAAAGAATAAACTGAATGCATTTGAAAATAAAAAATATCTCTTGAGCGAAAAGTCTGAAATGAAATATTTCCGTTTCTAGAAATACGTTTCTGAAAACGTTAAAACATCACAAGAGGCGGGCAAACGAAACAAATACAAAGTGCAAGCTACATTGCCTCCTGAGCGCTCCCGAAGCCGCTTAAAACCTAAGGAAACATTTCCAGCCGTTGGAAATAGTTTTCTGGAGAAAAGGTTTCTTAGGTTAAACCCTCTACACAGCGAAATGAAATCATTTCATTTATATTGTGTGTGCTTCTGATACAAGTACACATAAATATGTAAGCTGTATGAATGTATTCAGAAAGCGAGATATATTTACATTTTATTGGCTAACAGTTGAACGAGCCACTTTACATGTTTTTCGAAGGTGCGAGATTCATTTCAAATCTTTTAGATGGACCTTGTATTATAAGTGTAATAAATGTGGCATTTGTGTCTATAAACCTGGATTTGGTCGATAATATTTGTTATTTTCATGAAAATTGCTCGTCTATACTTACTGAAATAAAACTACTATCATAAGAACTCTGTGCTACAAGCATGCTGTAAACTTTGTTGATTTATAAGCTCAAAATTCAGTTCTGAAAAAAGTAAGTGATGAATACTTGAGTGAAATTTTCATAGAGGTTTTTTGCTAGAGCTTTGGATATTAGAACCAAGGCATGTGAACGGCAACATCAATCTTCGCTGCAACCTTTGTCAATACAATGTGTTCTCATTTTTTACTCAGCTATGAAGGACACGCGATAAACACGAGCAAAATATCCTTTTAATATGAAAACCCGTCCCTTTAGCGAGCGGCCAAGCGTGCCCGGGACTTGGTTTTTTATGTCGCTTATTTGCCGGTAAATTGTAGTGTCCACCTGCTGCCGCTTATGCAATCCTGGTAGTAATGGGGTGCACTTTAACTATAACTTTAACCGTACCATTTTTATTAACAGTCGAATCGCCAGGTGGCTGATTTGGTTTGGATATCGTTATAGTTAAATGGTGCAACTTACCACTAAATAAGATTTAATTTATCTTTTTTGCGTTTTAGCTGTTTCAGAACGGGACAGTAATTATTAGCGTCTATTATTAGCATCTCATCAGCGGAAAGGTCACATTTCTGGGTCAAAAAGAGATGAACTTACTTTCGGTTTTGACCTTTCCTGAACCAACTGATGTTTGTTGTTGTTTATTTATTACCAATCTATTTTTGATGAGAACTTTTCTATTTGCTTTATGGGTTTCTATCAATATTTAGAGTCTGGTTATAAGTTTTTCCTGTATTGGAGCTTTGCCCGCATAACGTTTTCGTTTTAGTCAGCCGTTGTAAACAGTTTTTTGGCGCAGCTCTGTTATCGATTTAACTGTTGGTCCATTCTAACTGAAAAACCCACATTAAAAAAAAAACTAATAAATGAATAGCTGATGTGAACTAAAATATAGCAAATAAATATAGCTAACCTAACTTTCAAATATATACTTGTTAATATAGCATCAGTGAAACTAATTTCATCGAATCTATTTCATCTATCAAAAATTATAAGAAATGTTATTTTCATTCCCTCTTTCTTTTGGAGTATCGGGGACTTCAGAAGGTTACATTCAACGTATAATAAATAAATACATAAAATAAAATAATAAATAAAGACAACAAGCAAGTTTCTTACAACAATGTTTAATTTCTTAGACTTTTTCAAAGTTAAGCTTAATTTCACAGGAACAGAGCAGAGATGCCCGACTAAATTTAAAATATCTTAATCAACTAAGTAGGATAGAATGGTACTTGTATTAATCATATGATATATCCAGAGTCACTGGTGCGTCTGCTCGGACTCGCCGGAATTTCGGTGGTTATGTCATCAATTAGCAGTAACACCCGTCTTTTGAAGTTCTTGAACTGCTGCGAGCTCATCTCGTGCAGTTCAGGTAGCAAACTGTCCAGGAACGACTTGACGTGGTCACTCTCTAACGTCACTGTCGATGACGACGGATGCACTCTCCTAGTAACCTTGGGGCTTGGCTGTGGCTCCTCATCCAGTACTGAGCGCTTCCTTGAAAACATTTCTCTCTCGTCTTCTATGCTAACAGTTCCCCAATCATCCGAGTCTTCATCATCAAGTTGTTCCACTTTTACTTGTTCAATAGCGAATTGAACAGGCCTTTTATCCTGTCTCTCTTGTGCTTCTTGTGCTGCTTTAGCTTGCCGCAGCCTCTTTTTGGCCTCTTCAGACTTTGGTACAGGTCTCATGTACGGCACGAGAAATTGCATCACATCCGACAGGTAATAAGGTTTCTTTTTCCCTGTGGAGCCTCTCGGTGGAGCTTTCATAGTTCTCATAAATACGGCTCGCAAGTTCCTCCATTTCTCTCTGCATTCCGGCGCTGAAAAGAGAAGAAAACATTTTCATAACTTGCTAATGCAACATATAAGTAAAATTATGTAAGTACAAGGTGTTACTTGTACCCACGTTTATTATGTAAAGACCTATCGAGATCGTTTACGTATAAACATAGTCATATGATATGATCTAAACAGTCGCAAATGAGTAATAAACCCGTAAAGGATAAGTGAGTCTATTATAATGCATTTGGTATTACTGAGACAGATGAATGTTACACTCGCATTGCCAAGCCTGTGGTGTTTATGTAGCACTTCTAGCCAAATGCCGAGGAACACGCGACACGACTCAACACGATATCTGTCTGTGTTGTTGTGCCGCACACTAATGTCAAATGTATAATAACACGATACTGATAAGTAGTGCTTGTCTTAAGAATGTAACCCTTATCGCCTATGACTTAAGGTGTAAAATGTGCAATCATAATTGTAATATCAGAACTCGATAGGGTGAACTCGGAAGTTACCGTTATTCGTACCTACATGAGAATATTCGGAAGCGATTTAGTCATTGTTCGTTCCGCCAATAATGAAGTTTAGGAAAATAAAACGCTATTTAAAAACATAATAGGTACATGAAGTGTTGCGGTGCAATAGTGTTGATAAACAAGCGCACACGCCTAAAACGGACGCGCGTCTCGCATCTCGCCCCCTCTCGAACATTCCATGTGCAACTAGCGCCGCCGCGGCGATATGAGGAAACACTATGCAACTCACGTGTCATTTCCATGGTTTTGCCGATTTCCTCCCAAGCCTTGTCGCTGACGTCCTTCCGAGAGTACGAAGGCAGTTCGAAATTGTACAGAGTGGGATGCTTCTGCACGGCCTTGACGAACTTTATATTGATTTGTTGCTCGCTGAGAATATCGCGCGACATGGCGGTCACAGGCGGTCACAGATCGGTACGCGACTCACAAACGTGCTCAGCGGCGGGCCCCGCGCAACTGATTACAAACGAGTCTGTGACGCATATCGAACCAGTTGCGCAGCTGCGTACCGCGCTGTTGCCATACTTACGCGACGCACACAATCATACAATTTATTGTCGTTTACGCGTTAGCGTGGTGTGCGCTCGCCGAGGGGAACTCTTATTACTAGTTACAAAGAATAAAACTTGATTCAATTCATATCATCTGCGTAGATTTTAACGAAGGAATAAATAAGAACATTTCTACTTCTATAATTACTAGTTTCTCAATAACATGAAAGCTATCATAAAAAGAATCTAAGCTAGAGACTAGGTCAGTTTAATCAGTGTCGTATGAACTCATTTATTTGTTCGTATTAGCCGACTTGTAGCTTATTGCCACTAAGGATCCGAGGCTCGGGTAATTTACGTCGTCGTTGTCTCCAGCGGTAAATCTTTTCAACTAAATCCTAATAACATGCGATAATAATCTCGCCGAATAACATACCTACTACTAGCAGTAATTCGTGAAAAGGTGAAAATATCTTGTTTATTTAGTTGAACAACATATTGTATATTTACTGGGGAGATACACATTCGGAATGGAAGATTGGAGTGGCGATGTAGGGAGCTCGCATGTAGATTTTATTGACGCGATATCCCGATAGGATCCTTTACAAGGAATCCCTGTGTGTTGGCCTTCCATCGAAGCATAAAATAAGTTTTTACTGCCGAGTGGCGCACCACTTGCCAAGTTTCGCTCTTTTAGATTCCACATTTTTATAAAGTATTTTAAAGAAAATCAGTGGTTTATTCGCTTTGAGGGTAAACTCTTCATAAAATACTTTTTATTTCGAGTTCATCTCATTAAAAGTTTTGATTCGCATAAAATTATGTACAGTACCGGTTCAGACTTGATAAGAACAACACAAGTTCTTTGAACTCATTGTACTTAGACAATTCTCTACAAATTCTGAATGATTAAGTTTGCTTATCACTGAATAGTCGTGCACTCCAGTGGCAGCTCATGTACTACATGCTGAATAACACAAAAATGCAATTATCGCCTAACATGTACACTGATAAAAATACTTAAAAGCAGTTTTTTGCTATTCACTTTTTATTTTTTTTTATACAGGTATGTAGGTACACACGAACATTAATCTATTCAGTATTGTACATGAATCGCGTTTGTTCCAGGCCGTGGTGCTCCCGCCGCTGGCGAGGTGGCCCTACGAGAACGGCTTCACCTTCACCACGTGGTTCCGCCTCGACCCCATCAACTCCGTCAACATCGAGAGGGAGAAACCCTACCTTTACTGGTAAGTTGGTGACCATGCAAGCAAACTGCAGAAATACGACTAAGTGTATTCATACAATTTTTTACTCAATATATAATGTTATGTATCCAGAAATTGAAAGTCAAACTACTTGTACCCCTTTACGATAACATACACGAAATTACGTTTTCATATTCCCCCAACCCTCTCAGTAACGCGCAAATGGTGTTATAATATTGGAGAGGCAATAAACACGGTTACTGGAGCGAAAGTATTAAATCATTCCAGTAGCTTATTGTTAACGATGTAAGTTGCAAACAGTTAGATTCGCGATATCAAGTCAATTTGTACTAAAAGCGTATTAGGTGCAGTGCGAATGTGTTCCGTAAATCGCGTGCGGCCACACACCGCGACTGCACCTGTGTTCCCAACTTTTCATTTGATTTGAGTGGAGCTCGGACGTTTCAAGTGTAGTTTCGGTTGCGCTCAGCTATCCTGGTACTAAGCTAAATCATTTTCGGTTTGTGTTCGGGATAATTGAATTGCAAGTTCGCCACACGCCACGTCCACTCTGAAGATCATGGTATGCATACATTTATGATTCTCTAGTGTTGCTCTTGCTGAGAGTGAGATGCCTTTTTTGCAAACTTGATGAATAAAATATTATAAATCTGTGTACTTTTTTATACACAGTGAAAATTCTGAAAATAAAAACGAAAAGTAAACAAATATAAATGAGTTAACGTTGTTCATTTGTCCGACAGTTTCAAAACGAGTAAAGGCGTGGGCTACACGGCGCACTTCGTCGGCAACTGTCTAGTTCTCACGTCTATGAAGGTGCGCGGCAAAGGGTTCCAACATTGTGTCAAATACGAGTTTCAGCCCAGAAGGTAAGCGCCGCAAAACAAGACTATTCCACTTATTTAATATGGATACCATTTATAAGTGGATATAAAAGACACGGTATAAATAGTATAGACATGAAAACCTATGTGATTCAAAGGGCACCTGTTTTGCCTTGGCTATCAATTTGTCATCTTTCATCAAACTGCACAGTACTGCATAAATAAAAATATCTCCTACTATCTAGTTATGGAGTTTTAAAGCTTGAGTGCGATTTATTTGTGTGTGCTTTTATGAAATTTCAAAACTTTGTTCTGAGCACTAAATCAGGGCAGTGAAAAAGTTGCAGCAGTATAAATAAACTTCCCACTGTAGTCAGTTTATGACGAAGGCCGGCTTTAGTGCTAAAAGTTGGCTCAAAAATTATCCAGTTAATTTTATTTCATTATTTTACTCCGTGTTCGTTCAAAAGTTATTAGCAAAGTGCACGCCGGAACTGGGATCAGTTTTAAAGCTTGTTTTTTGTTTGAACTCGAGAACATTTTACATGTTTGAACTCTTTGAACAGAATATTACAGCAGACTGAACATTTTCAAAGGTACACACTTCACTTGATAATGCGCAAAAATCTTCTTTATATATTGTGTTCAAAGTTAAAAGCTTCATTTAAATGTAACCATATGGATTAAATTAATTGCAAAAATGTATATAAAGTTGAATGAAGTTGGGGCTCGGATGGTTGATTATAGTAATTTTGTTCTTACATTCGAAAATAATTCATGTTTGGTACACAGATGGTACGCGATAGCGGTGGTGTACATATACAATAGATGGACGAAGAGTGAGATCAAATGCTTGGTGAACGGCCAGCTTGCGTCCAGCACGGAGATGGCGTGGTTCGTCTCCACCAACGACGTAAGTACTTTATCATTTAACTAGCGATAGAACCCAGGAGATAGTAATAACTATTGTTTTGACGATATGGTTGGAGGAGGGTTGCCAGGGTAAAAGAATGTTGTGCTACGATCTTTTAACATCGAAGCGCGGAACGGCACGATAAATGTAAAAAATAACATATGGTTGAAAATAAACCCCTTTTATACTAAGTACACGGATTTCTAAAACTTGTAATCTGCCGTTTGTCAAGCAGTTAAGTTTTAACTCCTAATCCAGCTTCAAGTACCAGGAGCTCATAACTCTATAGGAGCTTAGCATAATACATTCGGTTATCTACGGTGAACATCCCCTCTGCGGCAAGTTGTGTGTTCGACTCGTCACGTACGTGTCGTTAGCACCAATTTATTACAAGTAATGCATGCAAATTCTCTAGATGTACGCGGACATCATAGTAATACAAGTATTAAGAGATTGATGAAACTTCTACTGTCTTAACTCTTCATAATCTTACTTGATAATTTTAAGTCGAAGTACCTACCTATTGACAAATGAACACTGTTTAATTTTATAATTAACTTCAGGTTTAACCTAAAATAACAGCGAACGTAATTAAGCAGGCTGGCATCGAAACTAATCAAATGAAAATCATCGATTGATCGGCAATATTCCCGCTTGCAACAAGGGACCGAGCCCCGAATATTATTATAATCGTGACCCAAATGATCCACGTTCAACTTAAAGCTTGTTATTATTATTGTGAAAATGAACCACGTCAGAAACAGCTTTGCATCAATATTCGTTATTTAATGAATCGCGCGTTTACAAAAGCCACACGCATGCAATCCGATTAAAAATACGCAGCCAATTAGAGTGTTGGAAGTGGACGCCTTTATTCAGTGTTGTATTCCCTTGATTGGATTCTTACTTATTTGTATAGTGAAGCTCCATTTAGTTCGTGTTCTCCTGGTATTCTCTTTCCCGGTGGTGGGATTAAGTTGGCGTTAGTTCATGCATGCCACTATGAATATTCACTGGAGCTCGGACGTGGTCACGCATAGTTCCTGCAAAATGAACTTGTCTAGCGTTATGAAGACAAAGTAATTATTTGACGCTATGATATACGTGCCCCCGTTTCAGCTCACTTATTATAAAGTTTTAATTATTGTGATCATAAAGTAATTACCTATTCAATAACCGTGATGAAAGAGCAAAAGAATTTTTATTATGAACTGAACTTACAAAGGAAAAACTGTGATGCTGAAAAATACAATTCTACTTAATAAAGAAAAAATCTTAAGTATCGGTAATTTTTATAACACAAAGGCTGAATTAAAGACCCGCTGTTTTATATTCTATGCCTGACATTACAAGGGGTTGAATTTTTTATCAGTTTGGTATTTCGAAACCAAGAAGGGTTTTTATAAAAATTCTAACGAAAATCCCGAGTAACAAAGACCTGAAATAATAAGACCTTGTCAAAATGAAAGCCTGTAATAGCATTGAAGTAATGACGATGGCCGTACTAAAGCAGTTTTTAATTACGCTTATATTTCTACTTAATTTATCAACTGAACATTTAATTTTAAATTATTTTTAAAATAGCAGCGTCCTGCTGGTCTGACAAAATGTTTTATGAATAACATTACAGAAAAGCATAATTCCACTTCAAAACTTCGATAGATATTTCAGCAAAAGCGCTTTCCATCACAAAATCCCTTAAACCATATAAAATTTGACACGTACGCGGGGTTTTCGCACGATATTGGCAAAATCGGGAACGATAAAGCCACACGTGCCTTAAAAATACCATTTGTGACTAAACACTGGGAGTTTTAGCTGTAAATGTGAATTTACATGCCATTACTGTGCACGGGACTGGGAAAAACGGGCCTTGTGAGGCCTAACGATAGGCTGGCGGCGCGCGATAATCGCCCTGTATTGAAGTTGCTCAACTAAACCACTATATTATGTTAGCTCCCAAGAACTTTCCATTGTAATAACCTTTTGGTGATAACTTCATTGTTGAAATGAATTTTATGCGAGAAAGTTTATTATACCTGCTTGATATAAATTGTGCAATGGTACAGAATCATTTTAAATGACCACCATTTTATTACATAATTTTGTATCATGTCTATGCTGAATGCTGTCATTAAAACGGTCCTTTCTTTTTAATAATATAATTAGGCTAAGCAATTAAGTTTGATTGTAGCTGGGGGAGTATATACCGTTTTGTTTAGTCATTACAGTCAGGTTGTGTTTCATTTACATTAATTAATGGCTCTAGCTCGTCAATGTATTACCATTCCATTAGCGGACACAACCATTCAGAGCCGTATTAGAATATATTTTCAATTTGGGACATCGATCCTCCGCGTATTTTGAATTCACGATATATTTGTCTCTTGAAATTCAGCATCATTTACATAAAGATCATATTGGGATTTTATAAGATAGTTCTGCAGACGTATTTCGTAAATACCTCCAATCATTCCGAATGAGTATCTCCCTGACCCTTAAGGGTTAGTACGAAAGTTTTCCAATAAATCTAAATATATAAAACTCAAAGGTGACTGACTGACATAGTGATCTATCAACGCACAGCTGAAACCACTGGACGGATCGGGCTGAAATTGGCATGCAGGTAGATGTTATGACGTAGGCATCCGCTAAGAAAGGATTTTGATCAATTCTGCCCCCAAAGGGATAAAATAGGGGATGAAAGTTTGTATGAAACTTGCCCACGCAGACGAAGTTGCGGGCAACAGCTAGTGTAGCATATACATCAGAGTAATATAAAGGCTAATTTTTACATGACTGCGGGAAGTAGTTTCCACGGGACAACGGGTAAAACCGGGGACAACAACTAGTGTTATATAAATTGTTAAATAAATAATAATTCAATCACGATTTATAAAGGTCGTCTATTTTTGTCGTTAATTACGAGTAATATAGATTTTATGAAATGTCACGTTCAAATAGTTATTTTCGTAACTTGCGTCATAATAACGCAATAATTTGTGCCTGTAAATAAAATTATGTTTCACCTACAAATTAAACGCTTTGCACAAAGTCCATCGAAATTGTACTCATTAGAGTAGAAAATAGTTATATTACTTTCATCAGGTTCTCATTATGTTGATATTGAATTTATTTTCATTATGATATTTCTATTAGTATTAAGTGAATTCTACACTGCTATGCATTCGTATATGTTTATTACATAAACAATTTGACCGCGGTCCCAATCAGTTAGGGTTGGTTGCCATAAGGCGTTGTTACTGAGCCCAAATTCCTCCGATAAATACTTGGCAAAACCCTATTCTTCATTCTGTATTAGGTAACTTTTGCCACAAATGTTTGCCTTGCTTACTGTTACAATTTCGACCACCGATAAGTTTTCATTCAATTTCGACCTTATTTCGATCTTTGCAGAAATGTGGACGAATATGAAATATCTTTCCAATCCGAAATGCTCCGTCGAAATAGTCTGTTAAAGAAATTTAATTTTTTGAAGTAATTTGCTTTTCTAAACTAATTTAGTAGTTCAAGAGGAGCTGTCGAAAGTTAGTTGGATGAGATGAGTTTACTTGGAGTATTTTTCACTTCAATTTTAATAATACCTAACCAGGTTTGGTTTTGTAAATTGTTCAATATTAAACTTTAACCCGTACAGTAAATTAAACCCACCCAAAACAAAAATTTGAAAGACTGCCAAGTTCGATAATATGGGAATGCTTCGCCTATAAAAGAAGTGAGATCTGAATAAGTACCAAGTTCCATACACATACCTCAGTTAAAAATAGTTACTTTTTAATGATGTTACTTGGCAAGTTTTCATACACCTTGTTATAAACCTACTAAACGCAATGAATCAAGTATTTAATTTTCTATTAAAACTTGCCAAGTAATCATCATTAAAAAGTAACTATTTTTAACTGAGGTATGTGTATGGAACTTGGTACTTATTCAGATCTCACTTCTTTTATAGGCGAAGCATTCCCATATTATCGAACTTGGCAGTCTTTCACATTTTTGTTTTGGGTGGGATCTCATTTATTTTTGTAAGGTTGTTTATTTTATTTTTTTCTTATGATGAAGTTAGTTAAAGAAATGTCTCATTTATACTATCTTTTACATTTTTTAATATGCACTATGTTTCTTACAAAGAAATGAACTAGATTAACTAAATGGACTAGATTTACCAACTGACTAACATGACATGTTATCATATATTATGTTCGTGGATCAAAGTTACACATTCGTTATTTTCGAAAGTGATTCACACTTGGCCGTTTTCAGATTTTTACTTTACTTTGACTAAATACAAATCTTTGTACCATTCGAAGATATATTATATAAATATAGATAAATTTAGTTCGTTTTAGTTCCTTAGGGGTATAAATTTACACCGGGTATAAAACACCTTCATTATTTTGAAACCGACTCACACTTGGCCATTTTCAGATTTTTCCCTTTACCTTGACATAAAGACCTACCTCCATGCCAAATTTCAAGTCAATACGACCATTGGAAGTGGTCTAGGTTTTTGATGAGTGAGTCAGTGAATCAGTGAATCAGTGAATAAGAGTATAGTAAAAATAGCGATTTTCTGACGTCAATATCTCAAGACCTACAATAGGTATATTAATGAAATTTTGTATTTTAGATAAGTGAGTCGGTCTCAACAGATACTAGAAATTTGATATGCGTAAATAAAATAGATTTTGAGTTACAGGGGGGTCGAATTTGGCCCGAAATGGTTCGTGTAATATAACCCACGGCCGGTGTGTCGCCTTTTTTGCTCGAACTTGGCGGACACACTGCCGTGTGTCTAGATCTGCTTCGGTAGCATCTATGAGTCGAGCGCAACACTCTTATTACGTGTAAAATCAAATTATTACCTTTAGCGTCTGCTTTTCTTGGAAACAGTTACCTGGGGATTATTACGTTGTTATCATTTTGTCTGAGTATTTATAAAGCAGAGAAATGATAAGTCGAGATATGATTGTTTTTTCTTTTGTAGAATTTTAATATTTATTATTTTGTGTGCAGCCTTTCGACAAGTGCTACATCGGCGCGACGGCGGAGCTGGACGAGGAGCGCGTGTTCTGCGGTCAGATGGCTGCCATCTATCTGTTCGGCGAGGCGCTCACCACGCACCAGATCTGCGCCATGCACAGGCTGGGGCCCGGCTATAAGGTCAGTCACACTACAACCATTAGTCGTACCTATATCTTGTTAGAAAATTCTTATATTGATCTATAGTGTGTGTTTTACCTAATTCGATGTATTCTACAGGTTTTTAATGAATTTTATTTTACATTTGTTTCTTGCTTACCATGGAAACAGAGTCAATTCCGATTCGACAACGAATGCAACATCAGTTTGCCGGAGAATCATAAAAGGGTGAGCGAGACGACCGCTCCCAAGCTTGAAAACGCTGATGTTCCCCCTCCTCCCGATCCCGAAAGTTCCCCCCAAACTCCTGAGATCCAGTCGCCTGATGTAGCTTCTCCCGAAGAGGACACTAAGCCAGCAGAGACAGAAGAAGCATGCGTAGTAGTGAAGGAAGACGCGACGCCGCGCGGGCGCCGCCTGGCGGACGAGGCGCGCGAAGTGGCCGCCGCGCATGCCTCCATGCTCGTAGATATTGAAGCATGCAAGCGTGTAAGCATGCCGCGCCGCTTGCCCTTTACTCAGTTTATGTTTTGTCCTGCATCTGTGTATAGTCACGCGCTCACAGCACTCCCTGTACAGTGTCAGTAATGTCTCGTGGTCGTGTGGTGGCAGGGTCAGTTCCGCTTCGACGCAGAGTGCCACCCGCCGCTGCCGGCCGCGGACGTGCGCACGGACCGCTACGGCGACCTCATTCACGATCCCACGCAGAACGTCCACGACGTAAGACGAATGTCTCTTACACGGGTTTAATCTTGTTGGAAGCGGATTCCTGGATTTACATTTCTACATTTTCCACTAACTAGATGGTGTCTTGGGTTACAGATTTAATCAAGCAAACTGCATGCAATGGTATTACTCTGTCTAACTTTGATAAAGACTTGCGGCGAACAAATTAACAACCGTAATTATAGTCTGTGCTTGCGAACAGATTTCTTAAACGAATATAATTAATTGCACAAAAGGTAACGAACCGACAAAAGCCGACTTAATTTCTTTGATTGTTAGAAATCGTAAAAGTAATGCGATTTTCTGAGAAAATTAGCTAAATCGCTCGATTAATCAAACAGATTGCCAACTCGATATTCTGGAGAATTTGCACAAATATTTAATCTAACGTTCAAAGTAAAATCATTTGCAACCTTAACGATGTCACTGTGTTTGTATGATTAATGTTTCGCGAAAATTCATTTAGAATCCGTTTTAAATTATATCTTCGATAAATATTGACCTGGACTTCATCAGAGAGAACTTAGTACTTTAGTTTCTTCTGTAGGCAGCTCTGATTTAATGAGATATACGACGTCACCGGAGATTCAACTTTAATATGAATATGAACTAGTGAGGCTAGTGGGTATCGGTTTTGTTGGCGTGTCTGCCCGCGCCGCTCAATCTGAACTTACTCAAAAGTTATTTATTGCCCTCGGATCGTAAAAGTTTCAGGTAACATTCAGGGCTTCATTAGTCCTAAATAAATAAGGGTTCGAATCCATCGCTACTGTGTTATGTTTTACCAACACTGATTTAACATTTACTCTGCCAACGAACTTCTACCACTTGCTCTTGATTAAAGAAACAGGCTGCCGCCATTTAACACTCCGTACAAATGAAATGGAAATAAGGCAGAAAGCACTTGTAGAAACGTAATATAATGTTGTTGTTACTCCTAATGCAGAAAGGACAAAGCCATTCAAAGATTCCGAAAACAGTACCCAACGGTGCGGTTTAATACGGGTTTATCAATTAACAAACATTCGGAAAGGGGTGAATGAGCAATTTTCGCAAAGTGCCATGGTATTGGCGAGTTGGGGACTCAGAGCCGCTGTCCACGGCTGGGTGCACGGGTCCCGCGGAGCACGCAACTCGTCTCACAAGTTTGGGGTTGGCAGTTACCGCACGATGAAGGCACCGGGTCGGCCATTCGATACGCCTCGTAATGGCCGCTCCCTCTTGCGGTTTCATTATAATTCGACTTGAGAAAATCTCCTCCCAGTCTCAGTGAAAGCTGCCAGTTATTTATAGTAGTGCTCTCAGACATTTTCCAGGTTTACTCAGCTCTCGAATCGTTTACGGTCTTTGACGACATTGCTCTGAAAAACTTTCTTGAAGCGGATTAATCTAATCTCGACTTACACTGAATAAATACTTTGTGAACGTTGTATTTTTTGTTCTTTGTGGAGTTAGTTTAAAATGTAGCCTGATCTAATTTATGACAGACTAAATAGAGGATTTATTATTTATTTTACTTGTATAAGTAAGAGCTTTCGTTTGTTAGTCTAATTTAAGATATTATCTGAGGATTAAGAAAAGGCTAAAATAATTTGATATGTTATTACATTTTACTCTAAATCACCCAACTATCGAAAACAAATGGAATACTTGCATATTATTAAAAAAAAAAATTAAGAGTTGCTAAAATAGTTTGTTTGACGAAATCATAAAAATAGAATTAATTTTACTTCTTTCTAAACTCGATTCAAGTTTCGAAAGCAATTTAAATGCTTCTAAGAAAATAGTAGGTAGATTAAGATTATCTGTAATGAGTTTCAGAGTCTTACAGGCATCAAGTTCGTGTTTCAGATAATGGAGCACTTTGTATGCTTTCTGAAGTATATTCTCCCGTGTACACCACATTTAAAATAGCTTTAAATATTCAAGAACGTGCCTCAGTGTTTGTGTAATCCTGGCAGTCACTCTCTTTTGATTAGCTATGAAAACCTCTTGACTTAGTAACGTACCTGCTCGCTTATACTTACACTCCTTTGTCTTGAATTATACTTCAGTAATAACTTTAAAAAATTGAGCAACACTAGGTCAGCAGGTACGTCTGCGAATTCCTGTTTTCCCACCGAGATATTCAAGAAGTTATAATATGACAAAGTTGCGAGCAAAAGATAAAAAAATAAGTGGAGCCGCTGCCGGAATGCAATTAAAAGTTTCCTAATTGATTTTTTTATTAATTATGACAGAGTTACGGATAATAATGAGTTTGTGAAGCTTCGCCATCGCTCTCGGCGTACTAATTTGACTAATATCCACGCGTCTCATCAAACTGCTACTTGAGAACGTAGCTTCATAAATATTCCACGACAATCTTGCTTTTTTCCTAGAAATTAAATTAAGGAAATTGTATTTTTAATTTGGTGAGGGATCCATAATTGCGCGGCGACAGCAAAATGTTTATTTCGATTGTTTATTTAGGCGCACCGACATCCACCGACCTGCCATTAACATTATAATTTAACCGCTATTGCTCCCACTGCCCTGCAGGTGATGAGAAGGTCGGGAGTTCAACTATTTACGCGCAATATAGGTAGCTATATCCTGATATAACTATTCTTTCTTTTTGCCGTTAAATAATATTCAACGTAAACATAACTTGTTTCCATGTATTTTATTTTTCCTAGAAAAATGTAGAAGATATTGAAGCGTTCTGCAAATACTTTTACCAGGAGCGCATATATTTGCACATGGTTCGTAAGTTAAATAAAGTTACAGGCAGCGAGCAGTTTATTGGCGAGGCTAGTGTAACCTTTCAACCTTCTTGCGTTCGTCGCAGCTTTATGGTTCGCACACAGCCATATAACTTTTCTAGTGTGACGTAATAAAACAAGTTGCGTAATGAGAATGTACTTCGCACGTAAATTTTAGGGGCAGTAAAACGAATTTTATGTGCAATTTTGACGGAAGGTTGATTTTGACAACCCCGTTTTCGCAGTAAATAGACTTCATTTGAAAGCTTTGTTTGTACTTTATTTTCTGTATAAATGTATACTACGTGTTTTTTAGGGATGATGCGATATAAATCTGTATATTTATATGTCTGGGAGTGGTGGGAGGTCGACAACCTCACGTCTATGATATCGTTAGTACACAGTTCACGTTTTTACGCCAACACTGTATGAGAAAATTGGAAAATGTTACCAACTGAAAGATTTCTGTAATAATTCATACTGTCGACAACATAAATTCGAGAAAATACTTTTTTTGTTAAAAAAGTTTAGACTGTCCTCTAACAGAATTTTAATCATAACGCAAATTAATGTTTGACTTGGACGGAATATTTTGTGGCGCGCATTCGGCATTCCTAATTAGACAGATATGGACTTCTCTCATTGTTTTCTTAGTTAAAAAGAAAAATAATAAATTATTCTGTCGGCATCTCCCGACTGACGAGGGCTCATTATTATTATCTACATTAAGCCTAGTTAGGTCTGCCACTCAAATTATCTAGTACTACTAATATAATTGAGCTGATTTTCTTTTGAGTATAAAATTAGATTATTTTTTAATATTCATTTTATAGAAAATCATTCTTCATTTCTCATAGGCTGTTTGGAATGGTACCTTGACAAGACTGTCAACTTGCAAGCGCGGGAAAAAACTAAACTGAACCATAGTTTTACAACATTAGTTTTTTATTGTTGGGTTCAGTTTATGTACATATTTACATGACGTAAAAAAAGCCTTATTTATACATATATACAACTAAAAAATGGCATCAAAAAACTCCTCATCGCTGCCCACCGGGAGTGTACCCAAGAGGCTGGCAGCATTGCCACGTTGGATGGCAATGCTTAATTTTTGACCAAAATAAAAACCAGCCTTTGGGTCACTTGAAGTGTCAGCAAGTCGCTTTGCCAGATCTTTAAAAAGCAGATGAGCACTTGGACCCCACGGCCCGAGGGTTTCAACCCCAAACGGCTCAAAGGTATAGTTACCAACCAGGGTGCTATATTTGCGCCGTTTGAGGTTCTCTGCAGCCGCAGCAGCGGAACCAGCACATCGCGCCGAGCTAGGAAGGTGAGATGGTGCAAGAGTATCGACACAAGTCGCGTCCCATACTAAAGACCTACCCATCTTCCACGGGAACAACGACATACCGTCTGGTCTCTTGCCATCGTCGCGTGCCAGACCACTGGGTTCTAATATGGCTGGAACGCCTACGGCAACAAGAGCGCGACGGATTATGTCATTGATATTCGCATGCCGTGCAAATCGTCCCGCGCTGCGGCTGCACGACAAGCCGTGGTGTCCAAGGCTGCTGACAGCTTCGCCACAGTGGCAGCGGTGAGGAGAGCAGCACGGAGCACCCAAACGCAGGCAGCAAGCCGGAAAGTGGTGTCGTCAAACAATGTGCCTATGTTTGACGACGGAAGTGCCAGAAGCCATAGACCCGACTCCCATTCGCCCACAGCCAGAAGGCGCGCTCGCTCTGCAGAAGAAATTGACGTATTTAGCAGATTATTCCGTATAACTCTGCAGAGCGGCTCATCCCACTGTCTCTGGGAGGACGGGTTGACGGGTGGATCAGTATTCGGGCAGGTGATTTTCCAAGCCTCTACAGCCTCAGACAGACATGGTACCTCGCAATTGGCCAGTGTGATAGGAAGAATTTTCCTGGTCAATTGCTCAGTACCATGGACGGAGGATATAAAGGCCGGTAGGCTAATACTTGAAATTTTGCGGAAATTAGATTTAATAAATCTTGAGTTCTAATAAATATTAATTACGAATTAAGTTTTAATAAATTCTTTATGAAAAGTCTGGCGTCACAAAAGATTTTACATGAACTCATTCTGTTAGTTATGGAGCATATAGTTAAGTTGGCCGGGGGTGCAGAAGGGTGCGGGGTGGTGTTAGTTCCCGGCCTGTCGCGGCATTCTACAAGTTTTATTAAGGAGCGGAACTAACTTGTGACACCAGACTATGGCGGGTTTCAGGCAACGACGTAAAGTTCCGCAGCACGCGGGAATTGTTGTGCTCTTTCCAACTAAATGTACAACTATTTCCAAAATGAGAAGTTATTGTAATTTGCGCAATAATAGACAAATATCACTATATCTAAGGTTTGCATGAAAACTTGAATTAGTTTAATTAATTTAACATAATTGTCAGTTATTAAGATATTGATAACGTCTCGCTATAAATCCGTTTCGCAAGCAAACCTAATCATCTTAATAGGTATCGTATGTCAAGCACTAACGGGTATCTAACTAAATAATAACACCACTAACCCGCCTGTACTAATTGAATGTGAAATTAAGCCATTGATATCGCGGTTATCAATTAATCACATCCAGTTGCAAATCAATTGGGCAGCAGATGCTTCCTAATTAATTACTATGTAAAGTACTTGCTCGATGCAACATATAATTGATTGGATATTTCGCGACAAGAACAGAAATTTCAATACATATCGTATGCTAACTAAAGTTAGCAAATACAATTAAATTAATGTTTTCTATACAATACAAACATAACAACCAATTTCTTTGCGCAAATCCTCTTGCAATATCATCCTCCGAGCCTTTTTCCCAAACTATGTTGGGGTCGGCTTCCAGTCTAACCGGATGTAGCTGAGTACCAGTGCTTTACAAGGAACGACTGCCCTGCCTGACCTCCTCAACCCAGTTACCCGGGGAACCCGATACCCCTTGGTTAGACTGGTGTCAGACTTACTGGCTTCTGACTACCCGTAACGACTGCCAAGGATGTTCAATGACAGCCGGGACCTACAGTTTAACGTGCCATCCGAAACACAGTCATTGGTGTCTAAGATATACTTAGAAAGTACATACAAACTTAGAAAAGTTGCATTGGTACTTGCCTGACCTGGAATCGAACCCGCGCCCTCATACTCGAGAGGTTGGTTCTTTGCCCACTAGGCCACCACGACTTTCAATAAAACAGGAAATATTTTATCAACGTACTAGGAGAGAAGAATTTAAAGGATTTGTCGCATCCAGCCTGGCTGTCAGGCATTCGCGTGCAGAACATAGCGGCACTGCATTTTAAAGCAAAACAATCTTGTGTAACGAGATGGCTACGGCAGTCGTCCGACATTGTTTTGCCCCGTCTTATGTATTTTAATATTAAATTGCTGTAGCACGCTCGCGCTGAATTTACTTTAACTTACAAACTTGGTTTTAGGATATTATCTTTGTTGTTTGTTCGTATGGAGACGTAATGAAGCTTTCGTGTTTCATCGTGAGAATATTTTAGATCCTAGAGTAAAACCATCTTCATTCTAATGATAAGGTATTTTCAAAAGACAGTGCAATAAAAAAAAATTGCTCAGATCAAGCTTTGTGCCATAAGACATCGTGGTACATAATAGCGACATTCCATTCAGCTTAACGCCTCGAGAACTGTTTTCAAACACTAACTTTATAAAAGAACGCTCCAGCACTTTAAGTTCCTACAGAGACGTAATTCATGTTAACTAAGTCAAAGACACTCTGTTAAGTGTAAAACTTTTCACTTGCGAACCAGGATGTCATAACTTGCAAGTAGTGCGATAAGCCGGATAGGTACTGCAGCTGGTAACTGCGAGAGTTCATTGCTCCGCCACTGGTGGTATTGTTGTCGCCATGAATACTTGATGATTAACGACTACGACACTATGAACCGCCGGATTATTCGTCTTACTCAAACATTTGTAATGGATAGCTGTCGTTGACTTTGTAAACTGGCATCTCCGTTTATTTCTCAAGTTTAGGATAATCGAGGGGCTGCCAATGCCGTCTGGAGGTGTTAAGATGATTACAAGTTTTAATTGGGGCTTTAGATTTAAAACTTAGTTTCGACAAGCATTTAGGACCGATACTCTTGATTATTTAACTAGTTACTTATGTCCTTAATTTGTTTACGACTAGCTTGGGTAACGAACATTTAACCTTTTCGTCATTGAAATGTCAGCTTGTAACTGGCTAGTTCGTTCATCTGTATTGTGAGCATATTCGATTTATTATACCCTATTAAGAGCTTCGATTGAACGTACAAGTCTACCTCTGAGTCTCGAAAATTCTATGAATGCGAGGAAGATTCTATGAAATAAGGAGAACAAAGAAAAATAAGGTGCAGTTTGTTGCAAATTGCGTTAAGTTTTGCATTGAGGCAGATTTAAATCCACGGGAGCACGTACTGCGGTCTTGTGAGATGCCACCCAATTCAAGTGGAGACTCGCTTGCGGACTCACATAATACTATAAGGAGAATTCTGTTTAGTAAGTTAGTTTACCTAAAACCTTTTATGTGTAGTTTATGCGTGCGTCAATATAATAAAAGGTTTCTTTTCAACTGAAACAAAATATATACTGTGTAATTACATTCCAATATGTGGGTAATTAAATGATCGTTACACAAAGCAAACCGGGTGACTTGTTAACACAACACACGTAATCTCATTAGGTGCACCAGGCGCCCAGAAAGTAGCGAAAGCTTAAGTGCACTCCCGGTGAGACGGTACTTAGATTAGCCCCGGTAATGCACGTCTGGGCTCCGTGCAAACTTCAACCCAGAAAGGATTCACTTTAGAAAGCCACCGGAACCAATGGCACGTGTAGCTTCGATCCCAACTGTCCGAGAATTACTTAAAATTAGTTTTCGATGGCATTAACTGAGTTTAAATGGAATTGGATTTGATAAATGTGGTTTGATGCCTGCGGGAGTCGCTCGGGATTTGTGAATAATAGAGATATCAATTTGTTTTAATGGCCTTTAATGGAGATTATACCAAAGGGTGTGCTCCTACTATTTCGACTCTTTATTTGTTGTTCATATTTTAAACGATAAGTCCTTTAAATCCCGAAAAATTGTATTGCTGAAACGTAACCCAACATTGTTATTTACTCTTTAAAAACATTTTAGTGGCGAAAATCGCTCAGATAAATAGAATATTTTCAAAGGTTTTCCATTAATGAAACTTGTTTCGGTGCTGTCGAGGTCCATACGTCGCCGTCACTCCACTAGGGGGTCACATTCTGAATAGCTTTTAGTGGTCACCTCTCGAGAGGTGACGTCCTCTCGTGGTTTATGTCCACGGTGACACTACTCTGCGGTCGTCGCTTACATTTTTAAGCTTATGCGCTCCTAGTACCTGTAGGTGTTGTGAATTAATGTTGACTGCTACTATTATACATTTTGTGTGTTTATTTATTCAATTGTTATGTGGGATTGTACTTATCGAAATAATGACGGATTTGTTTTCTATTTATTTAACACTTGTGATGCGTTGTAGTTTGGGAAATGTTAATGTAGCATTAAATAATTTAAATAACACATTATTTGAGGGTTTTTTGATAATGTGTAAAAATACTTACCAAATCTACATTTTTCATCTAACCTTTGTGTTTTGTCGTTTTTGTGTTTTATGTGCATTATTATAGGCATACATCTTAAAATTACTGTTTTCCTGGTAAATAGCAGACGCAATGAAAAGCCTTGTATTTTTTAACATACTTAACATTGTTATTTTTTAGATTCTGATGAAAATTGCGTAAGTTATGCTGAAAGGGAAAACAGTTTTTTAAGGTGTAATTTTATAACAGCAGGCTATACTTAACTGTGCTGCTATTGCTTTGCATGTGTTCATGGGTCCTATTCAGTGTTGATTGTTGTATGTTACTTATATTCCTTGAATTTTATACTTATTATCCTTTTAAACATGTATCAAAGCAAACTTTACATGATAAAAAAAAAGTTTAAATTGGAAAAGTTATCATGTGAATGTTTGTCCTTAGCAAAATCCCGATTGAAAATCCTCGCTATATCACAAGTCGCACATCGTGTCTGTCTGAGAGCTGAACAAGCTGGCTCGGTTCTAACATTGTTGTTATGTGACAGGTGTTATACGACGGCAAGTTGTCTTCGGGTATTGTGTTCATGTACAACCCAGTGGCGACGGACGGTCAGCTGTGTCTACAGTCAGCACCCAAAGGAAATGTTTCTTACTTCGTGCACACGCCACATGCACTTATGCTGCAGGTAAATTAACCAGAGATACCGACTATACCTATCTATTCTAATACAATATTATAAAGAGGATTTTTTTTGTTTCCTGTTTGGTACTCAAAGGCTCCAAAACAAATTCTTTACCGTTGGAAACTAGACCATTTCCGTAAAACACAGGCGCTATATTTTGTCTGCCTGCGAAAAGAAAATCCAACGGGACGCGGATCAACAGCTGGTAGACAATAGTTTAGGTAGCTTTGACTCAGAAAAAAATCTATTGTGAACTAAATGGTTGTTGAATTTGTATAGCTTCGCTGTTTAATATTGGTTTCAATCTTCGCCTGTCTATGCTACCCTGGTAGTGAGGGCTCATCGATATGTTGCGAGTTTGGCACGTGATAGGTTTCAGCCACACTGTCCAATTAAGCGCAGTGCGTCCATAGTCGATGTAATATAACCAGTTTTACTGACCACTACACTCTGACTATCTCGAATCCTTCTTTATCTAAACGAACGCACTTACGGTGAGTGCCATTTTACTATAACGGTAAGGAACCATTTTCAGTTGACACATCGCCGCATTTGATCAGTGAGCCAATTCCATGGCTGGTTATGGTTTGGAAACCTACCGATAGGTATAGCTTATTTAAAATACTGTAATAGCTATGATTGGTATCGTCTAAAGAGTAATTTTAATAAGTATGCAAAGTCTGCAAACTCAGACATTAACTAATTTAAAACTCATTCGAATGTAAATAAGTTGAACGCAAGTAAAGTCTTAAGTTACGAAGTTTTCCCCATCTGACCGCGATCGATAGTTTATTATAACAAGACTCCGTTAACATCCGATTACACTACAAAGTGTGGTCTGAAATTCTCAAAGTTCACAAGATGAATAATTACAACTTTTACTTAGAACCTAACTATTGATCTTGGCTAATATCTTTTAATAAAGAAGCTGTAGTTAACTATTAATATTTGAAAAATGTACCTATGTTCATTATTTCTCAAATTAATTAATTAATTCGAAAATGATAACGATAAATCTTTCTAATTACTATTTGTGTTCACAGGAGGTCAAAGCAGTGGTCACACATTCAATACACAGTGCATTAAATTCCATCGGCGGAGTGCAGGTTCTGTTCCCGTTGTTCGCACAACTGGACCTACCGCACGACGCGCCCGCCACCGACCCCAAGAGAGACCCCATGCTCTGGTACGTCATCACTTTAATACTGCCTTATAATAAGCTCTCGGAGACAATATGCCAGCTAATGAGATGCAAAAACTTCCTAGTCAACTAACTTAAGTAGATGTTGCCAAGTTGAGTAAGTCGACAGCAACCCTAACTGCCTAAAATGTTATTACAAAACTTGGCGCGAATTGATTCACTGCGCTACTGAAACAAAGGAAGTGTTGAACGTCCCCTAACAAATTGCTACCTCGGCTCGTAGTTAGTCCACAGTTTGTGCACATTAGTTAGGCTCGAAATAAAGTTTGCTGGATTCCAGAACTAAATCACTGGCATTGGGCTAAGCCAGCGTTTGCGAGTGCCAAAGCCACTCATTAATATTCGTAGTGGCTTCGGGCGCGTTAGTTGGCTAAATGCACTTTCACTGTCGGCCGGCAGTGGGCTCTCCAACTCCATCCCGGCAGAAGCGACTCTGTAATACGACTCGAGAACTAACTCCTCGCAACTCCTAATTGCCTGGTGTCTACTCCGCTTAGCGGAATAGATTTATGAGCGACATTTTGCGGAGACAATTTATATTAGCATAGGGTTGCGAAGGGCGGTTATTAAATTATCAGGCGTGACATTAATTTTAATGAGGATACCTTAAAATGTATGAAATTTAAAACGGGTTCGCAAATATTGAATTAATTTGATAGTTACTCCTTTGATAACATAACCCTTATAATAAAGTGTAAATCGTAGGCGTCTGGCTCGTAATGATGTGGATTACGTTTTACAAAATACGATTTTAAAATACAGACATACGGACTTTCGCTCCAAAGTATTTTGCAAGCTCCATTTTAAATAAATGTATCCCCTCTGAGTTTTTAACGTTAAATTAAACGTAATCCTATTAGTGAGTCAATGGCAGTGCCAGTTTATTTAGCGATACTGCCTCCTGGAAAATAAAACTACATTGGACGATATTGATTCGAAAAACCTTTGCATAATGTTTTCCATTTTCTATACAAATGGCCGTAGGAAAACTTCTAAAGCACATGAATACAAAAATCTGCGCGGGAATATACACATACACAATGGCGTGTTGTGTGTGCCGTCGGTCACACGTGCTTAATATTGACGGAGGTTGAGGCGTATGATAACAGTCGCTCTGACAGTTCAAGCGTCTCCATCGACGACCCGTGTCACGGCCGCCCCGCTGGATCCGGACAAATAACGCCTCCACACGCCGTCAAATTGTACCAACACATCAAACGTACAGCTCCAATGTATGCATAAGTTCGTCAGCCTGAGTGTTCTCCTGACATCTAATGAGACGCCTCATAATCCTCGCTACGGAGTTTCCACAAAGATTATTTGAAATAAATTTTACGAGAAATGAAGAGAGTACCGCGTCATTTATTCTGTAGAAATTACTGGAACATTACGCGAATGTACCTACGTGTAT
The DNA here is from genome assembly GCF_030705265.1 of Helicoverpa armigera. Taxonomy (NCBI): domain Eukaryota; kingdom Metazoa; phylum Arthropoda; class Insecta; order Lepidoptera; family Noctuidae; genus Helicoverpa; species Helicoverpa armigera. The sequence continues at coordinate 10,710,042 of NC_087138.1, read as the reverse complement.
TATTTGATTTGGACTTGAAACGAAAATCTCATTTCGCGTTTTGAGGTGTCTAACGTTTTTCACGGGTTGGGTATCTGTTTCCTTATTTGTGTTATTTATGTCCTTTGATGTTTTTTATTTATTTTAGGGATTTAACACACCTACTGACTGCTTTTGTGTACTGTGTTCCTTTTTCTTGTACATACGATACTAAGAATAAGAGTATGTGTTACATTGCAAAAATGAGTGTTTTAATTATGAAATTAGGAGCCGGTGAATCTATCAGTTAACTTAATTCAATAGGTCGTTCGTTCATCTGATCAAGGGCACCCAGGGCTAGCTGGATACCTTCGTCGTCCAGATGATTATGTTGTCCTGATTGTTGTCAGTTCGAAGCTGCTGGGGTTCGTGTGCTCGCTGGTGGAGTCGTGCAGCACGGTGCAGCAGCACATGCTGCAGTGCCGCGGCTTCCTCGTCATCTCGCACATGCTGCAGCGCTGCAGCCGCGACCACCTCACGCCCGACACGCTCGCCTCCTTCCTCCACCTCACCAAGCATCTCGTCACCTGCTGCTCTCCTAACTCCGACCTGCTGCTCAAACAGGTATGACATAAATATCCAGCACCCTTCTCCGACAACAAAATCCCTTCAGATTATATCAAAGCAATTTTCTTAAAGGAGTTCAAAATATATTTCATTACTTTTTTTTTATTAAGATTTACTTTGTAAGAGTTGAGATCCAACGTCACTAATTTTGTATTTCATCCAAGTTCGTTTGTTCCCCAAATTAATGCAATAAATTATGTTTTTATCGTTTTACCGAAACATCAAGATTAATTCTTCGGATATTACCATAATACAGGTCGTTTGAGACTCGCTACAAAGGTACAACAACCCATAAATAAGTAAGAAAATTGCCTTCATAAGGTAATTTATATCGGGCCGTTGTTTAGCTGGTCTATTTGTTATAAACAGATGTTTTCTTGACTTTCATTAAGTTATATTTCACAAAGAAACTCAAATAGAAAGAGCAGCTACAAGCCGCCAAATGAATCAACAGAGTTCATCAAAGTTCAAAGTAATAGTAACATTCTCTTAAATTGTGATTTTCCTGGAACAAACAACAAGTATTATCAAAGTTAGTACTATTGTTAATTATAAACGAAAGTCACAGAAACCACTGCTCACTGCTGTAATTCTTCTTGTTCGTGTCAATGGTACAACTAATTTTAGCCTGAGCGAGAAACTTTGCTATTTGTGTGAAATGAAACAAGAGCCCGCACAGCGCAGCTTGGGGAGCTTGTAAACATGTGTAATTGAATTAACAAATCAATTAGATAATGGAACAACACGCGATAAGCGGCTGCCTCCCTTTGTACTATTTAGTGGCTCTTATACGGCGGTAACGAACCTGTCAATATGCTTGGGTTAACATGCTTGCCTTCTATTAGTTTACAGCGGGAAGCAACGATATATTTACCGATGTATATTTTTAGTTCAAAGCACAATTTTACAACTCCTAAGCAGGTACTTCAATTCATCGCTTCTTAGGAAATAAGCTTTGATTTTAAAAACAGAAAGCATTAAAAATGTTATTCAAACATGTTGTACAGGCTGAATTCGACTTCCAATTTGTATAAAACCAACAATCAATCACTCCCACTTTTGTATCGGCAGGTTTATTTTAAGTGTGACTGGTGCCCCGTCCTTTATGTAAATTCTGTACTGGTTTTTTTTCCAATGGAAATATTTGCTCGGTTTGTTTATTGTTGTTACATATTTAATCAGTTGCACAAAGGCTTTTTGGAGAGTTGATTTGCAAGCGTAATCTCTTTATGAGTACCAGGGCTACAAAAAGTTTGAAGAAGCTGTTTGTGCCAATATTTGATGCCGTTGAATATTTCCACTGGAGCAGGAATGTACACTCTAGCACGTGGTCACGATGTGTTTCCCAACTGATTTGTTCGATGGTTGTTAGCGCATGTTCCTCTTGCTTTTTCACCTCGACTGTTTACTACAATTATTTCTGCACCCCCCACTCTCATCCAGGGATATATGGGACTATCAAATCTGATAAGTTTATCTAGTTTGATGTTACCCTTTGTAATGGTTTCCAATTCTCAAAACTACTTGAAAAATAATGAAATCTAAAATCAACGAGGGAATTTCAGGCCTAAAAAGAATAGATTTTGGGAATTCGAAGCCTTTGTATATTTTATCTATGTATCTCGAGCCCTGGTCCCACACTACACACATATCCCCGTAAACTTTAGTGCCTCACCAGATATTGAACCCTGGTAGCGCTTTGCGATTTTAGTTCACATTATTGCTACACTTATAATTTTATTTTATAAAAGTTGAGGGTTATTAAATATTTGCTATTGCTATCTATATAAACACAATGGAATAAATAAAATATTGAATGTAATAAAAGTAGTACTCCATTAGCTTATTTTGTTGCACTATGCTTTTTACAATATTATAAATGAAACCCTGTCACGTCCAAGTAATGTTCGTTATTTACAAATAAATAAACCTTATTTTTCAGATGACAAAGCAATAGACGAGTAGTCGTATTTCAAAACTGTATTTTTATATATTTTATTCCAATAGCTTGTATGATATTTATTATGTAGGCAAGACCTTTGCAATATGAAATAGCAGCAAGCCAATCCGTAACTAGAGGCAAAATATACTTTATAGTTGTTTCATACGTATATCCCTGTACTAGGCAAACATAAGCAAGAGAGAATACGCTTCCAACCATCGGACAGCTTAAGGTCTATGCTAATCGCAGTCTTTCTGCCAATCGTTTGTAACTTGGCAGCTGTTGGACCACATTCTGTTCAACCCCGCGCTGTGGATCCACACGCCGGCGGCCGTGCAGGCCAGGCTCTACTGCTACCTGGCGACGGACTTCCTCGCCGACGCGCACATCTACGGCAGTGTGCGCCGCGTCAGCACCGTGCTGCAGACCGTACACACGCTCAAGTTTTACTATTGGGTAGTCAACCCCAGAGCTAAGAGCGGAATTACGCCCAAAGGATTAGGTGAGTACGGAGCACGGTAATGCGGTCCCTTCGTTTATAATTCACTAACCTCAAGGAGACTACGAAATTAGATACTTTTCGGCGATGTGAATTTATTATACCGTATGGACTCTTTTAGACCGGCTTTATTATGTACGAGCATCATGCTCGCTCGAAATTTTCCTATGAATTATATTCTTGTAATAAATCTATGAATAGATAATACCTTAGTCGTGTCTACAAATGAAAATTGAACGTAAAGTCCCTTTTATTCAAATGTGAATGTTGTAATTACAATGACATGACGGAGCATAATTATACTCAAACATTTAATCTATTAAAATATTCCGAGGGTTACGTGGGTCAAAGCTCCGCCATAACGAGAAATTGATGCTCTTAGATATAACCAAGATAACATTTTTATTTTGGAATGTTTTTTCAGCGAACTGATATAATATTTATGAACATAATTTTTCAGAAGGACCGCGGCCGGCTCACAAAGACATTCTTACTATTAGAGCATACATTTTGCTATTTTTAAAACAACTGATCATGATCGGCAACGGAGTGAAAGAAGACGAACTACAATCCATACTCAACTACCTGACAACTATGCACGAGGTATGTTGTCCTGGTACTTCTGTGCGAAATTGACACCCCATAGGCGATAACAACCCTTCAGAAAAAAAGTTTATGGGTTTTATTGTATCTTGCTCGTCGTCTGATTTACTATTTTATTTCCAGGACGAGAATCTACACGATGTCTTACAAATGTTAATATCACTTATGTCGGAACACCCCAGTTCTATGGTGCCAGCTTTTGACGCTAAGGTAAAAAATACCTACATTATTTTAATGAGAATATTTATTACACATTCACACAAGGAGTTTGAAAAATGCTGATGTTGCTATTTCAGGGTGGAGTTAGGACTATCTTCAAATTGCTGTCGTCAGAGAGTCAACTAATAAGGCTGCAAGCTCTCAAGTTATTAGGGTTTTTCCTCAGCAGAAGTACACACAAGTAAGTGCAATTTAATTTCTTCTATCTAAATTTTTATTGAAGTTTGTTTTACCGTTACATTACTAGGATTTCAGTAACGTTAGGGGTGTGCAAATCTGTGCGGAATTATCTCTGGAACAATGCTGTTGTCATAGTTTATGATACGATTGCTGGCACTTGAATAGAAGAATAGATGTTTGTGGTCGGGTTTAGGTGAACTCGAGCCGGCTATGAGCATCACCTTAATAGATCATCAAGGGGTCATTTCTGTCATGGTTTGCTTACATGATAAATGTATGCAACATGAGTTTATTGTGCTGTGTTATCCTATTATGTATAAATGTGCCTATTTTTGTATTTTCACTATTTCTGTCTTAACTTTATAATTACCAGCACACTAACGCTAGCATTTCAATTACACCTAGTAGGTACTTCAAACTCAAACTCAAGTCTTCTGCCTTTTCATAAAATATGTCAGTCAGATCCCAGTCCTACCAATAATTTACTAAACACATTTATATAACGTTTATAGACGCAAATACGACGTGATGTCGCCACACAACTTATATACGCTACTGGCGACGCGGCTGGGCGCGAGCGGCGAGGGGCTGGCGCTGCCGGTGTACAACGCGCTGTACGAGCTGCTCACAGAGCACGTGGGCCAGCAGATACTGTACACCAGCCACCCTGAGCCGCAGCCGCACTTCCGACTGGAGAACCCCAGTGAGTAACTATATGTAGTGAAGCTATACACGCTACTGGCGACGCGGCTGTACAACGCGCTGTACGAGCTGCTCACAGAGCACGTGGGCCAGCAGATACTGTACACCAGCCACCCTGAGCCGCAGCCGCACTTCCGACTGGAGAACCCCAGTGAGTAACTATATGTAGTGAAGCTATACACGCTACTGGCGACGCGGCTGTACAACGCGCTGTACGAGCTGCTCACAGAGCACGTGGGCCAGCAGATACTGTACACCAGCCACCCTGAGCCGCAGCCGCACTTCCGACTGGAGAACCCCAGTGAGTAACTATATGTAGTGAAGCTATACACGCTACTGGCGACGCGGCTGTACAACGCGCTGTACGAGCTGCTCACAGAGCACGTGGGCCAGCAGATACTGTACACCAGCCACCCTGAGCCGCAGCCGCACTTCCGACTGGAGAACCCCAGTGAGTAACTATATGTAGTGAAGCTATACACGCTACTGGCGACGCGGCTGTACAACGCGCTGTACGAGCTGCTCACAGAGCACGTGGGCCAGCAGATACTGTACACCAGCCACCCTGAGCCGCAGCCGCACTTCCGACTGGAGAACCCCAGTGAGTAACTATATGTAGTGAAGCTATACACGCTACTGGCGACGCGGCTGTACAACGCGCTGTACGAGCTGCTCACAGAGCACGTGGGCCAGCAGATACTGTACACCAGCCACCCTGAGCCGCAGCCGCACTTCCGACTGGAGAACCCCAGTGAGTAACTATATGTAGTGAAGCTATACACGCTACTGGTGACGATAAAACGGCTGGTGGAAATTATTCTGTTGAGTAAAAACAGCTGAGTTTATAAAATTGTTAGGAATCGATACCAATGTTCACACTTCAATTTTATTTATAGTGGTAAAAATAACATAACAACAACTTCTAAAGAATTACTTTGTCCTTTCTTCCACAGTGATCCTAAAAGTGGTAGCGACGTTGATCCGGCAGTCGAAGCAGACGGAACAACTCCTGGAGGTGAAGAAGCTGTTCCTGTCCGACATGACGCTGCTGTGCAGCAACAACCGCGAGAACCGCAGGACTGTGCTGCAGATGTCTGTGTGGCAGGTACGATCTACGTAACAGTTAAGTTGAACAAACCAAATCAGAAGCTGATCTAATTAGAACCATGTATGTCAAAAAGCCAAAGTTTATGATTAATGAATAGTAAAGAACAAGATGTAAAAGACTTTTTAGCCTGTGTAGATGATGTTGTTGGTATAGGTGAGCATACAAGTAACATTAAAATTTTTGTTCAATGACGGTAGGAAAGCGATTGTTCACCAGAGGCCCAAGTTTACCGTCAATAAAGCATGAATGTCAGTTTTTAAATAACTATTTACTATGAATTTTCATGTTGAAGTGTATAGCAAATAGTTGTTTTTAGATAAGCGGGCGTTTATTATGGCGGTGGACCTTAGAATGATACCAAATAAATTCTAATTCTTAAAACATTAAATTTTAATACCAACCATAATGTTTTAATTCCAGGAATGGCTAATAGCGATGGCCTACATCCACCCGAAGAACGCGGAAGAGCAGAAGATCTCGGACATGGTGTACTCTTTGTTCCGCATGCTGCTGCACCACGCAATCAAGCACGAGTACGGCGGCTGGCGCGTCTGGGTCGACACGCTGGCCATCGTGCATTCTAAGGTATGGTGAACATCTCCTGCGTATTTCTGTGCGCCTAGTACTTTGTAGTTGACTCGTCTACAAGTGAATAATCGATACTGTCTTCTATTAAATATATTGCTGATCGTTTCGAAATAAAATCATGTAGAAGAAGTATAATGTGATGAAAATGTTATGTTGTAAAGAATGTTTGCACTTGAAGAAAAGCACAGTTTCCATAATCACATATTAGCATTAGATACAGGTTTTATTGCTTTTTCATTAAATAATGTTGAAAAAATGATTTAATTTAATATTCTTCCTACGCCATAGTAGTATTAATATATATTCATACGTAGGTATTGTTTAACTATTGCGTCTACGCCGCTGACACATAAATAAATGGTTAAAGGTTTCAGGAATTCGCTATAATAAAAACTCATTTACAAAAAAAAATAATCAAGTAACAATAACATCGTTCTCCTCAGGTTTCATACGAAGAATTCAAACTCCAGTTTGCCCAAATGTATGAGCACTACGAACAACGTCGCGCCGACAACATCACAGACCCGGCCGAACGACAGCAACGTCCTATTTCTACCATCTGCGGCTGGGAACGACGCGACACCCACCAGGCTCTACACCACGCTGCACAGACTGAAATCGGCGCAGGATTGTCCCTAAGAGACCTCGACACTTGCAGGTGTAATGCAACTGAAACAAATGACTCAACTGATGCAGTATACTCACAGGTTTGTAAGGTCCACACGCCTAAACGTGACGCGTTACCTGAGTCACAGACTGAAACAACAGAAGCAAGACGTCCTGAAGAAGTTGAACATGCCATAGATGAAGTAGAAACACCCACTGATGACGCCGAGAGGGTAGTGTCACCCACAGATGCGTTACCGTCGGAAACAGAACTAGTAAGGTCCATGATCGAAGATACGAAATGTTTAGAAGATCCGGAGTCGGGTATCGGTACTCTAGAGAAGAGTGATGAACCTTTAACGAGGCAAGGTAGTCTAGATTATATTCCTGTTCGAGATGTAGGTGATGGTGTTTCCAAAGACGATGCTACTGATCGTAGTGAAGGTATTCCTTCAAGTTTATCGGCTAGTGAGACGGCCAGTCCTGAACGAGTTGCTGAACTCAACGTTGTTACTGAACGTGAGTCCGAACTATCGGACCGATCAGACTTGTACCTCACACCTAGTGAAGCGACAAGTCCGAAGAAATCATTAGATAAAGCTGATGATGATCCCGAAGACCCTAAACGTGTAGCAATTAATATTGTCAACGACGTACTGAGCATAGCGCTCGAAACTGTGAGGTTAAAGACTGATGATGATACGGACTCAGGAGCCATCTCCGGAGGTCTGCACTCTGAAGGGAACACTCCCAACGGACGAGATGACTTCGAGCAGGAGATCGAAGAGATCGTGGACGACAAGCGAGCGGCGGAAACCATCGCCAACGAATTAGTTACGGACTTAATTACATCGGTTGTGACAAAAAGTGAGAATGTTCAAGTGGCTGAAAGTAGTAGTGAAAATATTGAAATTCCTGAAACTAGTAGTGATAATGTTGTTGCTGATAGTGAAACTGTTGAGCCAAATAGTGAAAATATTACAACGGACGATAATAGTCCGCAGAGGGTCATTCCTTCCGATCACCCGCACGAAGGCAACGTACTGCCTCTTGATGGTGAATTTTTAGTCAATTCTAGAACTGAAGAGGCTGAGAAACTAGATGTAGAACGAAAAGACGAAGTTACGGAAGAAAATGAGAAGAATGATAGCCAAAGAGTCGACATGCCGACACCAGAAGAAGAGAAGACTCCTGAGATTCCTCCGATCTCAACTATTAGTGAAAGTATACCGCTAGATAATAAGGAGGTGGATAGTGAAGACGAAGGCCATGAGAGTGAAAGAGACAAGAGACGCGTGAGCTTACCGGGTGATACTGAGATGAAGCAAGACGGCAGTAGAGGCGAGGGAGTGGCCACGCAGGGCACCAACACTTCAGCGTCGCCTAAGAGGCCTCGCAGTGCCTCCACTAGTACCCAAGTCGACTCCAATCATTTTGGTATGTATTGCCTTTTCAAACTTATTTTTTCTAATGATGCTTTTTTATTAATTGTAATGGCATAATGTTACAGAAACAAAGCGTCCGTCGAAGTGTTCCCGGCCGATGTTCTCCCCCGGACCGACGCGGCCGCCGTTCCGTATCCCGGAATTCCGCTGGTCCTACATACACCAAAGACTGCTCTCTGACGTTCTGTTCTCCTTGGAAACTGATATTCAAGTTAGTGTTTAGTGCATTTAATACAATTTATTTCCTAATGTACAGCCCATGTTCGACTCCCAGATGGTACCGAAATCGGTTTGTCATTTAAGGAACTTCATAAGACCAAAAATAAAAACATTATGGACTGAAACTTCGAATCAAATTCTAGTTAAATACTAGTTCATAGGCAAAACTGTAATAAATGTCGCTAAAATATTTCCAGGTATGGAGAAGTCATTCAACGAAGTCAGTGATCGACTTCGTGAACAGCAGCGAGAACGCGATCTTCGTGGTAAACACCGTGCACCTGATCAGCCAGCTGGCTGATAACCTGATCATCGCTTGTGGCGGACTACTGCCGCTGTTGGCCTCTGCTACCTCGCCTAATGTGAGAATAACTATCACCTTAAATAAAGGCCTAAAACATATGTAGTGTTGATGGGCTCAATTATTTTTTTTTAAATCTGCACACGGTGTCCCGTAAAAGTAGCCAAGTTTATGTTCACTTGCGTCTCAAGGAAAAAACATTCAGGAGAGGGATAAAAGTAGCCTATATGATATTATTCTGATTTATAACCTATATTACAGCCCAGTTACATCAAAATCTATCGAGCAATGTTTCCGTGAAAGAGCAAAAAAAATTATGCATCCACCTATCTATGTATCCATCCATTCATTCGTACACACAAAGTTCCATGTTTATAATAAAGTCTAGGTTCAATAATGACTCCCTCTCAACTACACAAACGTTATTTCCACAGAATGAGCTCGACGTAATAGAGCCGACGCAAGGCATGCCGGTGGAAGTAGCGGTGACCTTCCTGCAGCGGCTGGTCAGCATGGCCGATGTGCTGATCTTCGCCAGCGCGCTCAACTTCGCTGAACTGGAAGCCGAGAAGAACATGTCTTCGGGAGGCATACTCCGACAATGTCTGAGGCTGGTGAGTGGGGGGTTACTAGAAATTGTAAAGGGAAGTTCGTCGTGGTATTTTTGACGGAAGAAAATTCCACTATCGAAAAAAATTGCCAAATAATTAATTCTGGAAGTAGTGTTTATTGAACCATAAAAAAATAACACGACTTACTTTTAGTTATGATTTGTTTTTATAAGTGTCCCTTTTTTACTTCAGAAGTACTTGAGACTAACTTTTTAAGATGTTTATTGTACCTAGAATTCTTGTGACAGAATTAGTAATGTTTTTAAATGTTGTTCCATTTTCATAAGAACATAGACCGTATAGAAATTATGACTTCTTAAAACCATGTTTAGTGTCTCTTAATAGGCTCATAGAATATTCTGTCTTAGACAAAGTAAAGTAGAGACTATATTTCTTCTAATTATTTTAGTTTAGTTCTTTCTTTCAAGGTTGCATTCTTGCATTCTATGAACAGAAACCCGTTTCAATTGTTAATTTATGTCGTATAAAAAAACTCACTGCACTCGCGATAAAAAAAAGTAACAATTGCACAGTCTTAGTACAAAAGTTTTTACGTTATGTAATGAGAAGTACTGGGAGTTCATAAAATGCAGGAGTTCAGTCGATGTCCCGTACGGCTACTACTTCCTAGAGCTCTAGCGAGTCGTAGCGACGTAGCGGCGTAGGCTAGGCATCGCGAGTGTGTGTGTGTGTAGGTGTGCACGTGTGCCGTGCGCAATTGCCTCGAGTGCAAGGAGCGCCAGCGCTACGCCGCCGCCCGCGCCGGCCCACGCGCCGCCGACTCGCCCGAACCCAAGGTAAACAACACCTCCTCACGCCTCGGGGCTCCTGGTACTCGCACGGAGCCTAAGACGCCATACGCTCCACATTTGACATATTTAATAAAAAAAATGCGAATTAACAATAATACCCTCTGTATAATTCAAAATTCAACTATTTTGTTAGCACATAATGACTAACCCTGCCAAGAAAAAGAACTTCTCCTTGTTGGTCATATTCCAACTCCTTGCAAGATTTCGTTCCACTAACATGCATTTATGACTTCCTAATACACGAAACTTAGTTAATTGGCCCGCCCACCCCTTACCGATTTTTTTATAAAAGCATACCGTCTCGTAGCTACGAAAATAAATCCTAATCTATCTTTGTCCAATCCCCGATGAGCATGCTACACAATTCATGCTAATGGCCAATCACTGCCTTGTAAAATATTTATTCTAAAAAAGGGCTTTCAACCATGAAAGGATTTTTTATGTACCCTCGGTGACTTGCATCTTATGTTAAGAGCTCCTTGACTCTTCTACCGCCCTGGTATCAAAACTGTAATCGATATTAATGATAGCTTTTCAACACCTTGCACTGCTCACAAAAAGTATTTGGTAAATAAACATTCAATTAAATGATACACACACCGCGCTTCTATAGAAATTAAGCACTTTGCATGTTAATAAAAAAAATGTACAAGCTTCTCAACAATTTTGTACGCACTGTTCCTTTTCTCGCATGTTACTGTTCATTCTTTGGTTTCCAATTTATTTCACTACTTCACAATCTTACCAAAACGGCCTCCACAACGGTCCTGGTTGCCTAGTACTTTGTTACACTTTTGAACGGGTTATGTCTTCACTTTCAACACCTGTTTTTGTTTGAACCTTTTTTTTACTACCAGGATGATACCGTATTTTTTTTATAACTGCAGAGTGTGGTGGCAAGTTTAGCGGACGCATCGAGTCCCGTTAAGGACCCAGAGAGACTTCTTCAAGATATGGATGTGAATAGACTTCGTGCGGTTATTTATAGAGATGTGGTAAGTTATCGACATAAAAAGTGTTCTAACTCGTGTCATTTTTGGTTGTTCATGTGTGGTGGTGGTACATGAGGTAGCAAATGATTTGCACGCTGTCGGTTTGGCAGGAGGAGACGAAGCAGGCGCAGTTCCTGTCGCTGGCCATCGTGTACTTCATCTCTGTGCTGATGGTGTCGAAGTACCGCGACATCCTCGAGCCGCCCGCGCACGCGCCGCCCGACGCCGCGCGCCGCCCGCACCACGCGCACGAACACCACGGTATGTGACACTCTCACCTACACATACACACTTACATTATGAAACCCGAAAACAGAACATTGCTCAAGTACCTCTTATCCTTAGAATACTTACATTTTAGTAGATCAGATCAAGATTCAATCCAAGATTTCCATATTCCAAGTTTGGAGTGCTGTGCTTGAGTAAAGTTTTGAAATACAAATTAAAGCTAGGACACACTCATTCACACAATTGAACGAGCTCAAAGATAATATATAATTTATGCACGCTTTTTTAAGTATAAGTACTTCTATGTACGTATTTTATGAAAGCGATTTCAAAATTGATTATCGACATGATAATGAACAATGTTTCTAATCTTTTACCTTTATAGTGTGCTCTCTCTAGTTCTATCGATTTACTATAATATTTTTTTGTTATGAAATGGATATGATTCCTGTACATACTAATACTAAATACCTGAAACATTCCCACGATAAGTTAACGACGTAGTGGCACTGTTATGTCAAGCATTCACTGTTCTATGTAGTAGACTGTTCTATCTTCTATTACTATTTATAACCTTATTCTATCTTTACATCTTTTGTTTGATCTAACCGAACAACCTCCTAAACGGCTGAATCGAAATAAATCTATAAAGTTATTTTTATATGCGGAGAACCAATGTTACCTATTTATGTATGTAGTAAACTCTGTCTTGATATATTTTGTGTATGGAATATTAAAACTATACTTTCTTCTTTACTATAGACATAATATCGGGTTTGTTTATTAGATATGGATTAATTGTATGCTATTTATTTTTGCTTCTTTTTATATGCTTTACCGCACTCAATATAAAACATATCTATACTGAATATATTGGTTACCATGATAAGAATGTCACAGTCATCTTCATTGTGTGTTGTCGCTGTCGGAAGTATGAAATAATAAATAGCACACAGTCAACTTATAGTCGACCAATCGTAATTTAAGTCATCACTTTGGTTAAAAAGATCGAACCAAAGCGGTGACATTAGAAATAACTTTGTTTGAAGTGGTAGATACTTTCGAGAGCGACAGTTCAAAAGGATACTAATAGACTGTATATCTGAATTGTGTCGTTTCTCCTTTTTTCACGCCGCTTGATATACGCGTCACGATTTGGGACACTGGTAAAATCGTCTACATTTACTACACTGCGGCACTGCCATTGACTTGCATCGATCGTTCGACTGTACCGCACGACACTTGCTATTGTTAACGCGATATCTAACGATCGTATTATCTTGATGATCAAAACAAAAATCGTATTTCTGACCTTTTTCTTTCTTTCTCTCCGCTTCCTCTTTTCCTATTTCCTCACAACTGTATATATTTTCTTGTATTCTCACTAAATCTTCTACACTAAACACAATTTAACTCAAATATTTTATTCAATCTTTTTTGTCATCATCCCCTTCAATATCTTGTTGTACTCCTACTAACGTTTCGTACTTCATTCAAAACTATCCTGTCTTAAATCTCACTTCCTCTGCGTTCTGTTATCCTGGTACCATAACGTGACTTAATTAATCCTTTCGCTCGTCGTATTCTCCGAAATTCCCACGCATCCCTTCACAATTTAAATTCCAATGTCCTTTTCTTTATCCTTTGCTTCCTTTGTGCTCCTCGCATCCTTGTGGCCCTGGTACCTGGTTGCGGGTGCAGGGTCGCGGCCGCTGTTCCCGCAGTGGTCGCACCACGTGTACCCGCAGTTCCTGCCCGGTGGGCACCCGGCTCACCGCCACCCCCACTCGCACTGCAAGCTCGATTGCGGCCAACACGTTAACAATAATACGCTCGCACACACACGCATCGCTAACTACCACCGCGCTCACGCAGGTAACGCGGCCGACGACTAGAGGCGTTCGCATTACTTATTAAACGAAAATAATAGTAAAAATCAGTATATTTTCTTCTTTCTAAATCGCGAATAAATTGTTAAAGTTAGCGGGAAAATAATAACAATGGACCCACAATAGATCCTTGTGGCATGCCTTTTTTTTCGTAAAGTTCTTATAAAAGTGAGTGAAGAAGAAATTGAACAACAACAAATCATTTATATTTTTTCCTGATTAATTATAAATTTTTGTTTAAAATAAAAAAAATATCTACCAATAAGGTTGTAAAAGAAATAAGAATACACGAAAGAGCCACAACACTGTTTACGTCCGTGCTTGAATTCGCTTACACGCTTCATAGCGGTTTTCAGTGGCTCTTCCGTGTCTTCTATGAAAAGTCACAAAATTATTACAAAAACATAGGGTAGTGATGTGGACGCCGAAAATACTACATGTGGTCGATGTTCGCGTACAATGTTTTGTCTTTTGAATTAAACAAATTAAGGCTTTCAATATACTATTTTACGCTTCAAAATTGTTGTGCGTCACTCGATGTTCTCGTGTCCGAAGACAAAGCAATGTAAATCTTTGCACCGCTAAGGCACCGCTTGTTTTCTTTTCCATTTTCCTTTGAGTTGCGTCATCATTTGAAGTAGACGTTGAGGAATCCATAAATTTTAAGTAGCATGTATTAAATCTTAAGATTATAAGAATTGGTTCGTAGATCTGGTCGGAATTCTGTACAACCTTCTACTATGGACAATGCATGAATATTGTCTCTTGTATGTAGACTTGGCGTTGAGATGTAACCCCGTGTAATCAGTCAATAGAGACTTTGAACGCTTCAGGTTTAAATAAACTAGTTAGAAATAGAAATAAGTAAACAGCTTCTGTACAGAATTCCATGTAAATATAGCGGTATGAAATCCCAAAAATATAAAATACAGTAGGAATACCTGACCCTCGCTTTATTTAAGCAAAGCTTTGTCGATGTTGTCACATATGACACGATATGCCAATACAGACAACTAACCCGTGCCATCTCTGTGCCCCATAGAACACAATGGCGATGATGTCGAGTATGCCATGATTGTGGTCGATGAGAACAATTCTACCATTAACGATTTGGACTCTCCATCCATGAAGGTAAGATCATTAGAATGTTACATTATAAGTGGATGATATCGTATGCAATTATAGTCTTAATCGTGTTTGTGTACGAATCATAATTGCATGGAAGATTTTTGATAGACCCCTGTCTTCCTTTTTCTACCTCTAAGAATTTTGTGAGTACCTCTTAATTAAACTTTGTAGGCAGTAACTATCATTCTTAGAATAGTCCATGGCGCTAAATATAAAAGCTTATTTTTATATCATCAAATTCATGTAATGGTATCGACGCCGACTTCTCTTCTAAATTATTTTAAAGCTTTTATTTTTAGCCTCCGTAATAATCGTTTTGATTATACCAATTTATTCTAAATTTCTATTTTCATAGCATGTTTACCCCTTTTATTGAAAATGTTCTAATTTAGGTGTACTACATGCGATGTAAGGATATGTGATAGTAAGTAGTTACAAGTTAGGTTAGAAGTAGGAGTAGCGTCGCGCGCATGTCATGCCGAGTCCGTGAGGATGTCGCGTGTGTCAGTTTCATTGTGTTTGGCAAATTGATTTGCTGTTTGCCGATTGGTTTTCGTTTTCGATGTCGCTATAAACTAAATGCATTAAATGTGGAAGATTGTTGATACGTGGACGCTTCATTATATTCGTTTTGTTTTGCTTTTGCAATAAAATTAATAAAGGAGACGGATGGCAAAGAAGAGGGTGTCGCGAAAATAGAAACGACCACTGACGAACTGAAGCCTAGTACTGGAGAGAAAGCAAAGCCTAGCGATAAGCCGGACCTTTCCCCCGCGTCCGACAAGGAAGAGCCGCTATTCAAGTCGAGCCTCCGAATCAAAAGCCAGCTCAAGCCCAAGGTTAGTACATCTGTGGGAGGCGGCCAATGCTCTATCTCTATCTATTAGTTACTGCGACTCCTTAACTGTGGTCTCTGGGGCCCCTTCGTTGCTGTTTAGTTTCAATCTTACAGTAATTCGGGAGACTCCATTTAAATTCTACTAGATTTTTGGTTTAAGTGGATAGATTAATGCTTCTGTAATACAGATCTAGCAACATGTATCAGTCTACTCTAGCTGTTGTCTATTTGGTGTAAATGTAATAAAATATTATTATCTTGTTGTAAGCCTCCACCCGCAAGGTCCAAAACATTGTCTGGGATAACGGTGTCGGTGGTCAATTTGGTTTGTAAACATTCTGATTCAGTGTGAACATGGACTTTAGTGTTGACACTCCTGATTGGTTCTGTAATTCTGGTACATTAACTTATGTAGTAACATTACCTTTAAGACTTTCTTATGAAATTCCAAAATGTTTGTTAAATCGTTTTTGTATTGACATGCCTTTTTATTTGTTCTGATAAAGAATATTAAAAATGGCGACAAACTTATTCCAGTTCCAATCATGTACACATACTCACAGGCTTGCCACAATACAAACGTAATATTTATCTGAACTGACACTTTAGGCTAGCTATGCTCACTCGTAAGTATGATGAAGATGAGAAAATATCACAATATGTTACAGCACTCAGCACCAAACACGAAAATATATAATCACGTATTAATATTGTTATATAAAAATGATTTTAACACAATATACCTCTACATAGCTCAGTCAACTCAATTTATTTATGTATAGCATCAAGTCATTGTAAGTGACATTATGGTATACTGGATAAGGATATTTCTGACTGTGGCGTTCGTGTGTTTCTCAATATTTTCCACTTTAATGAGTTTGTTTCCTGCATGTGTGTGCTCTGCTTGCTTTTTCACTGATTTTCTTTAAAGCATGGTGTTCACTATAGTTTTGTCCTTTTAATCATTTCCTTTTCACAACATTGTAGATATTCATACATTGAAATGAAGGTAAGGTCTGAGTTTCATACAATATTAAGCCATTAGCAGAGTTTTAGTCGAAAATCCCTATTAGCAAGAAAATTCATTGATGAAAAATAGTTATTTCTTCTCTTGTCTTTATTTAATTGACTAGACCCAATTCATTTAGTAAAATCCAATGTTAGATTTAAAAATTATTGATGTTACAACAATAGTTTGTCGTGTCTGAGTTAGTCCAACTACTTACAATCCTATGTTACCCTAGTACTTCGCTAGCTCCCCTGCGTGTCTAGTCGAGTTAGCTAGGAGTCTGACAGACGTGTAGACGTGTGTCTTTCTTTATTTCTATGTGTGTATGACGTATGTGCGTTCGCAGAGTGTGGACTCGATCGAGGACGCGGGATCGTTCCACCTGAACTCGAATGAGACCACCAATAATGACCCGGAGACTTCCAGCGAGATTGCGCTCGATGATAACAAACATCCGGTATGAATATATTGATTTATTTTGATTTTCAATGTTATACAATCCTTATTCTTTTTTTACGCCCTTAGTGTCCCTACATCATGATTATGACTGGTTACTCATTCTTACTTTTATAGGTGAGCAATGACGAGTCATGGACGGACGTGAACTTGAATGAGGATGGCGAGCGCGGCCCTGCCACCATTACTGGTAGGACGAGGGACCACGAAGGAAATATACATGAAGGTAAATTGATCTTCTGTACATTTATGGTGTAGAGTCTTTCGGAAGAAAATTAAAAACAAAAATCCGTTTGGATCAGGAAAATAAAACAGATAATGCATCAAAGTACTGAAATTTCTGCATTTCGTTTAATTTCAGACATAGATAAACAAATTCACATGAGGAACTCAGAGTCTCACCATCACCTCACGCAAAGGCATCAGAACAGAAACCTGCAAGCGGCGCAGAGGCATTTACATCCAGTAAGTTGACCTGAACTTGTATTGTCCAAGAACACCATTCTAATTGGTTATCATTGTATTCTCTTATTGTAACTTAAGCCCTAGTACATTCAATATGATTCTAGTTGGAATTATAATTTAGATTGGCGTCACTTCATTTAGAATGTCAATTGGATTAGACCTTACTGTTGCTTATTTCCCCTATCTATTATCCATATATTTTTGGTGTACCTTGTAGCTTCCAAATACTGAGATTTTAATAGGCAATATTTTATGAATCTTTCTCTATTCTAGGACAACGAGACCCTAGCAGGTCTGAACGCAATGAACACAACTATGACAGCCGACGGCGTGTCTCGCGAGGCGTCTCTGACCCACAAGTTGGAGACAGCGCTAGGCCCCGTCTGTCCCCTACTCCGAGAAATCATGCTGGACTTCGCTCCCTTCCTCTCCAAGACCCTGGTGGGGTCCCATGGACAGGAACTGCTTATGGAGGGTAAAGGTACACGGTATTAGGCATGGTAGATGCTTTCTTTGCTTATTATTTTTTAGCTCTGCTGTTTTGGATGTGGGAATATAGAAAAAAATACCTGAACTTTATAGTACAGTTGTAATGAGTATATTGTAATCGGGGTGGTTAAGTTAGGTGGTGAATGATGATAGATGCGAAATTTGTCCTTTGGCTGATTAAAATCTGGTATAATTAAAACTGCATGTGTAAATGATATTCGAAAACTTCTTGTATAGAAAAGTAAAGCTAGATCTATAAGCTGATGATGTAGAACTTTTGACTGGGCTTTGGTTGTGCTTCTAAATGGTTGGAGTATATTATGAATGGAGTAATACAAATCGGGAGTCATCTACAACCGAGTACATATCACCTTGACTGACTAAAGTTAGCACATCTTTTTCGTGTTCTCCAGGCCTTCAAACCTTCAAGTCCAGTACATCAGTGGTGGAACTGGTGATGCTGCTGTGCTCCCAAGAGTGGCAGAACTCGCTGCAGAAGCACGCGGGGCTGGCCTTCATCGAGCTGATCAATGAGGGTCGGCTTCTGTCACATGCCATGAGAGATCACATAGTGAGGGTGGCTAATGAGGCCGAGTTCATACTCAATAGGATGCGAGCTGATGATGTACTTAAACACGCTGATTTTGAGGTGAGGATCCTGATTTTAGTTAGTATTTTTAGTGTCTTATTGGAAAACTGCTGGGGAAATGCAGCTTCTGAATGTGAGACATTCGTTGCTAATACATAATCCGGTTTTTTTCACACGCTAGAAATAAATACCATACCGTGTATTATACCAGTATGTTACGTTTTCCTAATATTACATATACCCTTGTCTGTAATTGTCCAGTGTCTATGCGCAACAAGTAGCGCTGAACGAGCAGAGGAAGAGCGCACGTGCGAGCGACTCATCGCCGCCGCGCGTCGCCGCGACCACGCCGCCGCCGCTAGACTGTTAGACAAACTACGACATGCTGCCTCGCACGCCACGCCACATCCTGGGTAAATGTTCAAATACTTTAGTGTCTTTTAAAAAGCTTTAATTTTATTAATTTTTTTATAACTCCTGGAATGTTTATTTGACAGTAGTGGCAGTCAATTCTGGAAGCTAGATTCTTGGGAGGACGACGCGCGTCGCCGAAGACGACTCGTGCCCGACCCGCGCGGCCGCCGCCACGTCGCCGCAGCGCTGGCCCGCCCGCACCCCAGCACGCATCACCATGATGCCATACTACAGGTAACTCTAGCTCCTATTATCTTCTGCGAGCCTAATACTCGATCGACGCAGCGCTCACTCGCCTGCATCACAGCACGCATCACTATGATGCCATACTTATATGAAGTTCATACCGTCTTCTGCGACCCTATTGCTCGACCAACGCAGCTCTCAGTCGTCCGCACCCCAGCACGCACGCATTACCATGATGCCCTTACAGGTTACTATCTTACTCCTTCTGTCTTCTGCGACCCTAGTTTTCTGAGGTCCATTTAACTAGAGTTTATCTAGCCGTTAGCGTTACCCGTGCCGATAAAGAATGGGATTAGAAATCGCGACAGCTGTATTCAACTCTCGCTCATGTGCTATAGTGTATGAGCGAGAGGTAAATACAGCTGTCGCGATTTCTAATCCCATTCTTTATCGGCACGGGTTGTACTACAGTTAACTCTATGCAGTTCCTACCGTCTTCTGCGCGCCTAGTACTCGACCAACGCAGCTCTCAGTCGTCCGCACCCCAGCACGCACGCATTACCATGATGCCCATACCGGTTACTATCTAACTCCTTCTGTCTTCTGCGACCCTAGTTTTCTGAGGTCCATTTAACTAGAGTTTATCTAGCCGTTAGCGTTACCCGTGCCGATAAAGAATGGGATTAGAAATCGCGACAGCTGTATTTACCTCTCGCTCATACACTATAGCACATGAGCGAGAGTTGAATACAGCTGTCGCGATTTCTAATCCCATTCTTTATCGGCACGGGTTTTTGTACTACAGTTAACTCTATGCAGTTCCTACCGTCTTCTGCGCGCCTAGTACTCGACCAACGCAGCTCTCAGTCGTCCGCACCCCAGCACTCACGCATTACCATGATGCCCATACAGGTTACTATCTAACTCCTTCTGTCTTCTGCGACCCTAGTTTTCTGAGCTCCATTTAACTAGAGTTTATCTAGCCGTTAGCGTTACCCGTGCCGATAAAGAATGGGATTAGAAATCGCGACAGCTGTATTCAACTCTCGCTCATGTGCTATAGTGTATGAGCGAGAGGTAAATACAGCTGTCGCGATTTCTAATCCCATTCTTTATCGGCACGGGTTGTACTACAGTTAACTCTATGCAGTTCCTACCGTCTTCTGCGCGCATAGTACTCGACCAACGCAGCTCTCACTCATCCGTACCCCAACGCGCCACCACGACGCCATTCTACAGAAGCTCCTACCCTCTTCTGCGATCTTAGTACTCGATCAAAACGAGATGGCAAAAATTGCAAATATTATTTTTTACTCGCAATTTTAAAGATCGAAAAATTCGCAAATCTTTTCACCGGGTTACTGATAAAGTCTCTAATAGCCGTTTTATTTGGAAGATTAAAATGAATATTGAAGGGAACAGTGAAACAGAATATAAATATAATATGGAATTTTATTATTTGACTTTTCAGAATACCATGTTTCTTAAAGTGTTTCTTACATGCTTGACAAACGACACATTTATTCTATAATAGATAATAGCAGTCATAGACCTTAAAGAAGGTATTACATTGTATCTTCTTTTCAACACCCCCCCTCAAGGTAATACCTACCTACAACATATCATAACATTACACAACATAAACACATAAATATAACTTAATCCTCATATAAATTACACTTATTCATGAATCGAAACAATAAATTTTTATTTAAGGCTTTTGTAAAAATATCGGCTGTCTGATCTTCTGCTTTAACATATTTCAAAACTAACTTGCCTTTCTTAATTAATTCCTTAATATAGTGATATCTAATGTCAATATGTTTCAATCTCTTAACGCTATCAGTATTAGCAACCATTATAGCACTTTGATTATCACTAAACAATACTACAGGACAAATATTCTCAATACTAAAATCTTTTAATAAATTTATTAGCCAACAAGCATCAGCTGCAGCCACACTAATTGCCACATATTCTGATTCTGTAGAAGACAGACTCACACTAACTTGTTTTTTAGAACTCCATGAAATTAAACAATTTGAAAACATAAAACAAAATCCACTTGTTGTCCTCCTGTCTTTTAAATCTCCTCCCAGTTAGCATCACAGTATCCAACTAGCATATCATTATTACATTTATACACTAATCTGTGATTAATGGTATATTTAATATATCTCATAACTCTTTTAAGAGCTCCTAACAACACATTGTTTGCTTTGTTTTGATACCTGCTTAAAATTGACACAGCTACTCAGATATCTGGCCTAGTTCCTAATGCTGCATAAGACAAACAACCTATCATTTTTCTAATTTAGATTTTTAATTTTGAAAACCCATTTACTGCTTACAGTCTTTGCATCCACAGGTTTTCACAGACAACCCATGTATTATTTTCTTTCAGGGTTTCTAGTTCTCTGCTTATGGCTCCTTGCCATTTACTAGCGTCTGGCCTTTTCATGGCTTCTTGGAATGTTAAAGGCTCATTTTCCTGAGTGGAGACATAGTGACACTTGTAGAAGGAGGTCTGTTTTCTTATACGAGTACTTCTGCGAGGAGATAATACTCTATCCTCTTCACTGCTGCAGACCTCGTCACTTGAACATGGTACATACATACTCATGTCACTATCTGGTACATGCATACTCATGTCACTATCTGTAGATACTTCTAAAATTGCCTCCGGCTGTTTGGCTTCCTTCAGCTCTACACTTTCATTGGACTGTTGGTTTATGTCGTTTACCTTTTCACTGGAAGTACTATCCTGACCAACATCTTCGATTTCCAACATTACCAACTGTTCTTTCTTCTTCTCAGTCTGTTCTAGAAAAACTATATCCCTTCTAATTTCCACGCTGTTTTTCTTTGGAAAATATATTCTATATCCCTTTACATTATCTCCATACCCCACCATTATTCCCTTTTCTCCCTTTGGGTCCCACTTTCTTCTGTTTTGCTTTGGGATATGGACGAAAACTTCTGTGCCAAAGGTTTTTAAATTATTAAACTCAAAGCGTTTGTTTGTCCATGTCTCAAACGGTGTTCTTTCAGGCTCATGGCTTTTGCCAGTTCTGTTTAATACATAGGCTGCTGTATGAATACCCTCTGCCCATAGCTTTTTAGGTAAACCCTTTGCACAGCATTGTTCTCGCTGCCTCAACCAAAGTACGGTTTCTCTTTCCGCCTTACGTCGCCTAATCGCGACAGCTGTATTCAACTCTCGCTCATTGCTATAGTGTATGAGCAGTTAACTGTATGGTTGTACTACAGCGCGTTCCTAGTCTTCTGCGCGCTTACTCGACCAACGCAGCTCTCAGTCGTCCGCACCCCAGCACGCACGCATTACCATGATGCCCATACAGGTTACTATCTAACTCCTTCTGTCTTCTGCGACCCTAGTTTTCTGAGGTCCATTTAACTAGAGTTTATCTAGCCGTTAGCGTTTATATGGTGAAATCTGTATTAACTCTCGCTCATGTGCTATGTGTATGAGCGAGAGGTAAATACAGCTGTCGCGATTTCTAATCCCATTCTTTATCGGCACGGGTTGTACTACAGTTAACTCTATGCAGTTCCTACCGTCTTCTGCGCGCCTAGTACTCGACCAACGCAGCTCTCAGTCGTCCGCACCCCAGCACGCACGCATTACCATGATGCCCATACAGGTTACTATCTAACTCCTTCTGTCTTCTGCGACCCTAGTTTTCTGAGCTCCATTTAACTAGAGTTTATCTAGCCGTTAGCGTTACCCGTGCCGATAAAGAATGGGATTAGAAATCGCGACAGCTGTATTCAACTCTCGCTCATGTGCTATAGTGTATGAGCGAGAGGTAAATACAGCTGTCGCGATTTCTAATCCCATTCTTTATCGGCACGAGTTGTACTACAGTTAACTCTATGCAGTTCCTACCGTCTTCTGCGCGCATAGTACTCGACCAACGCAGCTCTCACTCATCCGTACCCCAACGCGCCACCACGACGCCATTCTACAGAAGCTCCTACCCTCTTCTGCGATCTTAGTACTCGATCAAAACGAGATGGCAAAAATTGCAAATATTATTTTTTACTCGCAATTTTAAAGATCGAAAAATTCGCAAATCTTTTCACCGGGTTACTGATAAAGTCTCTAATAGCCGTTTCATTTGGAAGATTAAAATGAATATTGAAGGGAACAGTGAAACAGAATATAAATATAATATGGAATTTTATTATTTGACTTTTCAGAATACCATGTTTCTTAAAGTGTTTCTTACATGCTTGACAAACGACACATTTATTATATAACTAGCTTTTGCCCGCGGCTTCGCTCGCGTTAAGAAGTATTATTTTTTTTTTTTCACTTATTTATTTTCTAACATATTATTTACATTTTTAAATATTAAATATAAAAATAAAAAACATTTAAAAATATAAAAAATAGGTTGCCACCGATATCGGGCACAGGGTCCAAGGTACCGGTGGTTAGGGTCCCAGAGACAGAAACCTCCTCACAATACGTGCCGTATCAAGGAGTACTGCCTTCTGAATCAGTCCCTTGATCCAGCCTCCCAACGAGAGCCTCCTGAGGTGTTCGTCGAGGCTCTTGGCTATTAAACCATTGGCCGTAACGACAATCGGCACAACAACAGCCGTGTCGACACTCCACATGGCGACAACCTCGTGCGCTAAGTCGAGATACTTTATTTGTTTCTCTTTCTCAGCTTTCACAAGGTTCTCGTCATGCGGAACGGCGACATCGACTATCATCGCGCGGCGCGCTAATCGATCTATCACCACAATATCAGGCTTATTGGCTACAATAGTCCTGTCAGTGATGATAGATCGATCCCAGTACAACGTGATATGGTCCTTTTCGAGAACTGGGTCGGGCGCATACCTGTAGTACGGTACCTCAAGGTCTACAAGGTTGTATTGCAGAGCAAGCTGCTGGTGGATAATCTTGGCCACTTGGTTATGTCTGTGCAAATATTCACCATTAGCCAAACGAGAACAACCAGATATAATATGTCTGATAGACTCACCCGGATGGTGACATGCCCGACATATGTCAACCGTCCCGTCTTTCACGATATATCTCCGGTAGTTATTCGTAAGGATAACTTCGTCCATAATTATTATTATTATTAAGAAGGAGATCTGAAAATCTACCAGCAGACTCATCCCCGCCCAAATGTGCTCTCATATTTTTAGAGAGCTTAAGAATATTAACACCGCGATTCAGAAATGAGAAGAAAATGCACAGCGCCATCTAATAGCGGTGGGCAGAACTTCTCAACATTTAGAACTAAACATTATTTTGTTCGTTCCATTACGAACTGATAGGTTCAAAGTCGTGGTGGCCTAGTGGGTAAAGAACCAACCTCTCGAGTATGAGGGCGCGGGTTCGATTCCAGGTCAGGCAAGTACCAATGCAACTTTTCTAAGTTTGTAAGTACTTTCTAAGTATAACTTAGACACCATTGGCTGATAAAGGTGAAGGAAAACATCTCGAGGAAACCTGGACTATAAAGTCTGAAATCACCAACCCGCATTGAGCAAGCGTGGTGATTAATGCTCTATCCTTCTCCCTGTGAGAGGAGGCCTGTGCCCAGCAGTGGGACGATATAAAGGCTGTAACAGGTTCAAACTAATACATTTTACATCCTTCATCATCCCTTATTTTATCACCCGTGGGGGTTGAATGGGGGTTGAATTAATCAAAATCATATTTAAGCGAACGTCATCATAAAATTCTGATTCGTCATCAGGACTTCTTCATAAAATCTAAGAAGATGTATACAAACTTTCATCCCCTATTTTATCCCCTTAGGGATGGAATTTATCAAAATCCTTTCTTAAGGGTTGCCTACGCCATAGTAGCTTTATGCATGCAAAGTCTCAGTCCGATCGGTTTAAAATTGACAAAGTTTCATACAAACTTTCATCCCCTATTTTATCCTCTTGGGGGTAGAATCGATCAAAATCCTTTCTTAGCGGATGCCTACGTCATAACACCTACCTGCATGCCAAATTTCAGCCCGATCCGTCCAGTGGTTTCAGCTGTGCGTTGATAGATCACTATGTCAGTCAGTCAGTCACCTTTGAGTTTTATATATTTAGATAGATAATAGCAGTCATAGACCTTAAAGAAGGTATTACATTGTATCTTCTTTTCAACAAATATTTATTTGTTTCCTTTAATAGGCTACAGAAGAATTGCACTCGAGGATAGCGGCGGGAGGTGCGGGTCGCGGGGCGCAGTTACCGACGACTGCGGCCGCCGAACTCTTAGACGACGCTGAGCTCCTGGTAGATGACAGAGAAATCGATGCCGATCTCACCGGTAAGTAAACAGCCAGAAAAACATTTGATCTTTGGAGTAACTTCTTTGACGTATGCTCTCCTGGTAGGATATAAAATCAGAACGATCCAATTAAGTTTATAGTGGTTTGATAAGCGTTGACATTATTTACGTTTTATTGTGAACACAATGGTGTTTGTGTTATAAATTGCAAAAAATATTAATATCATTTTTATGGATACTAAAAGATCCGACCTATTGTCTGTCTTACAACTAAAGCGCCTACTCAAAATATCATGGCAACAGCAATTCACAACTGCGCAGGATGTTGGAGCAACATCGTTTGTGCGCGTTGCTTTTAACAATATAGTAGGCGCTACTGCTCGCTCATAGCTGACGCTGTATTGAAATTATCGTGACGTAAACTCCATAACTGGTGAAAAATTATGTGCAGCTTTAACGCTATGAGCTAAATTTTACTTATCAAATAATCTATACCTATAGCTTTTAGCGTCTTTTCAATTTCTATGTTCGGAGTTGATAGTGCACATTTCTAACAGTGAAAGAATTATTCAAAGTAGTGCAGTCCCTATGCTATACAAACAAGCAATCATATCCTGCTTTATAATATTAGTCGAGATAATATGTGTTATATTTTTACAGGTCCAGTAAACATAAGTACGAAGGCGCGGCTGGTGGCTCCAGGGCTGGTGGCGCCGGGAACCGTCTCGCTCACCTCCACAGAACTTTACTTCGAAGTGGACGAGGAGGACCCCGAGTATAAGAAGATTGACCCTGAGGTAAGTGTTCTTGTGACTTTAGAAGTTATTGAACTAAGCTGTGTTTCAATCTAAGAATAACGGATAGGTATTATTGTCGCCAAAATGAATAGCGGCTCAGACCTAACTTCCGCGCAGTTTCCCCGACTCGATGGTACCTAAAATGGCTTCTGCGATTCAGACTCCAGGATGAACGAGTTCGCATTTGCTAGGTTTTCAGCTTAATAGTCACAGCCGCGCCGAAGATTCAATATGCCTCGTTAATTACCTACACGTTACTATGAGTACTACCTAATTCTAAAGCGGTAATACAGCAATGAAAGTTAATAGTAAGACGAGATTTCCATTTCTAACCCGTCTATCTATAGGTTAGTAAGGGTGGAACCTGCTGTTTTAACTACAAACATGGCAATTCAATCAGAACTCATTATGCAACACACTATGTACATATTTAGATTGCAATATGCTAAACATTTTCATATAATGTTAAGAAAAATGTTTGTTCGTTGATACTTTTAGTCCAATCCAATATTGTATTAAATTCAAAAACGTTAGCGAGATTTTTACGGTAATTGTATGATGTAAATTATAAAGTTTACTCAGTATCAGTTAAGTTCATTCAGAAAGGTAATCGGAGATATGGAATTCGATAAAAGAATTAGGCACTTTAGCGACTTCGGGATCAGAATGGCCATATCAACAGATTATGCAATTTTATGCGTTTTACACTTACCTTCGATAGTAAATTATGTTGATTACTCATGTGCGAATAAACGATCTTCAAATAATTATATTATATTACTTTGGTGAATAATACACAGGAGAGTGGATTTAGGCCGTTAGACACTTATCTGTTAAAGACTATCTAACCCATCTAAACAAAACGTAAAAATGTAATAATAGCCCATATAAATAAGTCACAACAATTATAATATAAATTAACTTCATATCTTATTAACAAAAACCATACAATAAATCGTGTGCTCCACCGCTATAAAAACGTAATCTCTTTCTTCCAAATCTATTATACAATAATATAAATTATATGTGAAGTTGAGACAATCGCTTGACAAAACTGCCTTCAAATAAGGTGCGACGTAAAACCTCTGTTTTGTTATTTATTAAACCTCTTGTGTATCCAAGGAGTAGTAAAATGAAAATTATATCGTCTTGCATCTAAAACTATCTGTCATAATCACCGAATCTAAATTTAGACAAAAAATAACCTTACACGTTAAAACTCAAAGTTGAAAATTGGTTGCTCGGATTAGGAGTAAGGATGTTCGTGATTTGTTTCGGGTGAGATATCGATATTGCGTATAGTGGTGTAATATAGTCGGGTAACCGAATATAAGGCACTTAGACGCGCGGACAATGCGGCCCCGCGGTGCCTGTCGCGCGGGCGCCACGATAGTGCTGCGCGCTGTCGATATTTTAATGTTTATTGTTCGATCATTTACGTATAATTAACTCTCATAATTTCGTATTCATTCTATACTTAAACACTCAGTTTGAATTTGTTGCCTTATGTTATTTTTACCCATATGAACTTATCAGCAGTCAATTCTTATACAAAAAATAATAGAATCTGCCCAGTCGTCGTTCAATATATCTTGGTATATTTTAGGTTTAGTAGGTATACTATATCTGACACTCTTTCATTGGTGATGAAGAAAGGTCATTCTTAAGATGATTTTCTGCGAACCTCTCTAACTTTCTGAAAAGTATTTTTCTAAGCTTATCGAGTTTCCCTAAGCATCTAATATCGATAGAGTATGTCGTGCCTACGTGTCGTTGTGTGGGGCGATGGTCGTGCTCGACAGCGGGACAATGGCGTCCCGCCGCGCTCCGCGTGCCGCCCGCGCCGGGGGGCGGGAGCGATCTGCGTGCGCGCATACCTATGCACTCGTCTGGTCACATGGCTACATGTAATCACTGTTAATTCCTAATTAAAGCCGTGATGGACAGTGTATTTGTGTTGTTTGAATAGAGGTGTTGATTCCAATGTATATTTACCTAGTAAATGTCTGTAGTCTTCATCAGTAAACGGGCTTAACAATGAAATATTTTTTTCAAATAGGTTAAATAGTTACAGATATTATCGCGTTTAACAAACATACAAACAACTTAACAGCTTTACTATAGAATAGTAGATAAAAGTAGAATACCTTGACATCACTTCAGCACATAAAAATTAAATTATGCATCGCAGCAGTAGTGAATCGATCATTATAACATTAATTGTATAAAATAAACGTATAATCAATAATTTGAACTATTTACCATATTTAACGCACCACATATAAATGAAGGCATCGATCCGCTGCCCGGGTGACGTTACATATGTTATAGGCTCCAAGTGAATAGTGAATAGAGTAAGCGAGATAAGTCCATTTTTGCTTGTTGCTTAGCACAGCCCTATACAACTAGAATTTTAAAACAGTACGCCATAGTTTATCTCTTGCGTACAATAACACAGAGAAAGTATGTCTTGGCAGAGTAATAATTTCTTCTCTGGGAGAGAGTAACATAAAAGGAGGCTAAATTATTAGAAAATCTTTTGTCAAAAAAATATACGAAAATAAAGTCTAAGAATTAAATAACGTTTTTAAATATAAACTGGCGACAAGAAATCAACGTGACAGTCGCTCCTATCGTCGTTTGCACCACAACGCTATTATCGAAACTGTATCCGAGATATTATTTACTGCGACTAATTTAACCGATTTCAAAGATTGTAAATTGAATTCGTAATGGGGCATTTTATTTGTTTATGCTAATATACCGTTTTAATTAACCGTGTCGTGTTTATAGTCTGTGCGAGTGGGACAAAAAATGCGTTCACAGTCGGAATCCCGGCTATGCCTGTCGCGGTACCAACGACAACGATTTATTGGTGCATATTTCATAATTAAACTTTTGATAAATTAATGGTTGCCTTTTTTAGTAAAGCTTTTTTTGTAAATGGAAATTGTGTTCTGGGTGGCAATGGGAAAAATGTTGTGAATGTTTCTGTCTAAAACTAGGCATTTTTTACATACATGCTGTGTAAGCATAATTAGGGACAATATTATAATAATTAAATATGTGTCCTTTTTAATCGTTCCATTCGTTCTATTTACAAATATGTACAATTTTCACTTTCAAATAAGACTCGTTTCGCGCCCATTGCCCATCCCATTTAATAGTAAGATACAGGCTCAATACACATAATATTGCAAGTGCGTTGATCCACATAATTACAAAGACATAATTAAACTCATAACCTACAAGTTAATCGTAGATATTTTACCACCATTTCATTTGCGATAACCTACCTATCGTATGGGTTAGTATGCACTTGAATTAAGGCAAAGCAAAACTTATTTTCTTTAAGTTTTTATCTAAATTGACATTCATTTTCAGAAGAACTAATCGAATGTTTTAACATTAAAATGACAGGGACAGTGGATAGATACAAACAAACGAGAGAACAGGTCTTGAAATGACACATAGAGAGATACAGCTTAAGAGATAGATAGACAGCTTCATATCTATTCATATATACCAGCACGTCATAGGATGTCAGGAAGTATTCCGTGCCGTTCTCACGTCATCGATGACGGAGCCTCCACGGCAGCCACGGCAGCACATAAATAAATATATTACTCCATTCTGACAGCTCCCAGCGTAACTGACACGTGTCATGATACTACTCAAATTTATTGGTACAATCTCAAAAGCAAATTCAACTCTAAAGCTGAGGATACAGAGTTTAGTTTCTTGTGTGGTGAATGTGTCGAATTTGTATCTCAGTGTCTACCTGTCGCTCCAACATTCTATTTAATGTTTGATTATGAAAAGCGATAAGGATTTGCCGACGTTAGGACTTCGGTGATATTTCTGTAACAAGGAAGGACTTTTCTATTTGAGTTCCGATAGAATATTGCAAAATTATTGATCTTCATACGCATTGATATATTTATTATGTTTTAATGGATTGCTAATAACTAAGCATTAACATGCAATATAATTTCTTAACATGTTTTTTTTAATCGTACTAGAGCATACAAGCAGTTTTAATAATGGGGGTTCCATGTTCGTTATTCTTTACATTGTGTTTATAGCTTTTCTTCTAGTTTCTGTAATTCATTAATTATTCAATTGTATAAAACAGAAATAGGAACCACCTTGCTCATTTGAATTGGCTCAGACAGTTGCTTGATTTATTTAATGTTATTAACATGTGATTTATTGTAAGCCGTTTATTGATTATAAATTTCGCCTGGCCGTATCCATACTAACATAACTATGGCCGTATATTGTTCCGTTGGTCTGTCTGTCAGTGGCGATTCCTGCCTTATTTACAACCGGTGTACGTTGCATGTAAGAATTTAGGCGCCAGATGTCGACTCGATAAGCCGGCCCCCGCTGCGCGTCTCCGATTTATCGATAGATAGCGTTGCTCATCACTAGTCGTTACTATGTGAAGTACCGTGCCTTCTTATGATTTTCATGTTTAATTGTATAGGACAGTATCTTGTTACTTGATATTGTGCATGTTTAGATGGTCATCGTTGATTTAGTTACACGGACAGTAACTTAAATAGAATAACACACAAATAATTACTTCACACGACGAACGACATCAAAATAAAAAATACAATATTCCTCCACTGTTTCTACAAAAGTTTTTTAAATAAAATGATTTATGTATTTATCCTCGTAACGTACGCTCTATTTGGAGTGACTCATAAATAACGGGCCACTAATAAATAAATCACAGAAATTGTTTTTAATTAGTCACCAGAAGCAATAGAGCATGCATCAGCCGAGAATAATTACCAGGGTCGCATACCGCGCCAGGAGTTCAGACATTCCGGGCATCCGGCGAAGTCCCGCGGGCGCCGTACCAGCTCTAATTGCCGCCATCGGAGCGCTAACGGCGGGGCGGATCTCACAGAACGCTTCCTAATTGATGCTACACTGAAAAACTAGCCGAAAAAATCCTCTCATATGTTCCTGGTTACACTAGGAAATGGAATGGCTTAATACGTCTCGTGGGATTCCGTTTCCTAATTTGTTACGACTGGCAATAATATCTTTAAACATGCATAATATCGAAGTGTTCCGACGTATTTATTGGATGTTTCATTAATTCAAACAATGTCTAACACAAATGCTTAATATTTTTAACTGTTTTTGAATACCTGCATATTAATAAAGCACTTTAAGTTTGATGACATATTAAATTGAAGATTTGCTAGATGACCTCAGTGTTAAGTCGTTGTCATTTCATAATAAATGATTGTTTTTTTGGCCACGATGACCTTCTCGTTTCCAAGGTTACTCTATCGATTAGGTACTGACACATAAAGCAAGTAAGGATAAAAATATCCCGACCGCAGGACTGTTGTTGCGGCACGCGAGCAAGTTTGCCCGTTTAGCAAAACAAAAAGCGCCCTATCTGCCGGTACATTATTCGACGCGAACACGCTAGCACAGTAAAACAGAATCGTTGTGGCTGCCCCGTGACACTTGTGTTTATTTTATAAAATTCAATTCGGGAAGCTTGGACGAGGCAGGAGGTTGATGTTGTCACACAATAAACTATTCCCCTGCTATTATAGATTCGTTTTCAGAGGCCTGAGAGGCCTCCAATGCAATAGCAACAAAAATGCTGTATCGAGATGAAGGCATGAAACATGATCTAAGCTCTAGTCTCGAAGTCCTCAACTGATGCAAATTGTAATCGCAACGTCCGGAGCTGTCAGTCCGTCATGACGTAGAATCTGATGTGACAGTCATTCGAAGCGCACTTTCACAGTCCACACACCTCCGCCGAATGACAATGTAACATGTATTAGTGAAATATGTACCAACTTCAGGCGCCGACATTGAGGCACGTACCACTGTGAACAAAAAACACAATGGACAATAAACTACAAGCGTGCAATATCAAAATAAAGTCATCTTTGAACGTGATAGGAAAGCAATACGATATTATAAGTGGACATGCTAAATGTTCCAGGAAATTGTAGCTGGAATATGGGAACTGGTACTATGTACTGTCGCGGTGTTACATTCTTGCGTGCGTAATGTTCTCACAATCAATTTCGTTACACGTGGAAATTCGGCTCTTGTTAGAATTCACGAAATATTTTCTGCACTACCAATATAGAATGTAAATGGTTCTGTTGTGGTACGACAAAGGAGTAATGGTACATTTAGCGATAACTCCCAGGAAATGTGTGAGTTAAGAGGCTCTATCATGAAAGGTACCGTTAGAGGCCTTGTAACCTCAAGGGGGTATTTTGCATCAGTTGGGCAATTTGGCGAGAGCGCGTGCGTGCCCGCGGCCGCACGGCGGGTGGGCCTCTGCTTGCCTACTCACCATACCTGCTATCCTATGATTGCCTGGTATCTGATTGAAAGATTTGCTGTTGTTAAGAACATTAAAATGAAATACTGGCAGTCGAGATAGTTTAGTTTCCCTAGCTTTACGTCATGCAATTTATCTTTCCAATTCTGTCGTGTCCTCTCTCATTAAAATAAACAATTTAAATATTCAGCTTTGCAAATCGGTTTGTTAATTCCGATATGAATGAATGTTGATCTTAAAACTTATTCGAATCTTATGCTAATTCACAATTCGGTAGTCGTTTATCAATGTCAACTCATTAAACGGAGTCTTGGTTGGTGAGCACCTCGTTGACTATCTAAGTCTTATTAGACGTATTTTAATTACTGATGGTACCGGTAGCGACTACTGTATTGGTTTTGCCACAGAATCAATCACGGCATTTAATGAGCGGTGTCTATTTAATGCGGCTTGTTACCAGGCGGGCAGAAGCGGCGCGGCGGTATGCTTCCCATCAATTGCCCGTCAGTTGTTATCCTGCATTCTTTTGAGCTCATTACTCATTATTAGATGTAGCTACCGTTACTGTAGATGCGACTTAAGAACGAATAGATTTCCAATGATAGATTCTGATGGTGTGTTTAGTCATTATGCAAAGTTTGCATAAAAGGAGTAGTGCTATTTCATCACTTTAATTTATTCTTCTCGAGAATCTGACATACCTACACTATACAAAAAACTTTCTATATAAACTTGAGTAACTATCTATATTAATTAATCAAACTGATTTATTGTTTATCTTTATGATGTACATAAATAATGTTGTTATTGAATATTTTTCTGATTAAGCGCTGCATTCCTTTCTAACTAAACCTACCTAAAGCGTGTGAGCCCAATTAGGTGATCAAGACTCATTTGTCGATAATATATACGAATTGAACGCAATCCGTGACGATTAAAACTCCGATCTTCATTAGTCTCGCCTACGAATGTCTAATTTAATATGCATTTCTAAAATAAACATGTATTAATAAATACACATTGAACGTATCGTAAAAATGCCACCTCTGCTACTCTTTGAATTCTGTGAGAGGTCTGTAATTGGTAATTTATATGTAAAACGTTGCGCGGGCGGCGGTGTGCGTCAATCATACAGCGAGCGTGAGCGCACCGCGATTAATGACAAACAAATAAAACATATCTTGTTACTTTGAACCGTGTAAAAATGTTACTTGTTTTGGAACAAAAACTAAAAAGGGATCAGCAGAATTACAACGTCAATAATTGTTTAACCATTACAGTATCGAAATACCAATGTAATTGTACCACAGAAATAGTCAGACTATTAGAGTAATTAATTTAACACCTTGGCCAATGGACTCGCATTACTGGAATATGTAACTGCCTTTAAAGTTTTGCTCTCCTAGTACGTCAGGCGTCAAAACCGCAATTTGAAAACTAATTTATTGCCGTTCAAATATATCAAACATGGCTAATTGATATCGGTTAAATTGGTCATAACTGGGGTCTTGGGCCATTCGTCGGCCATTCACGAATCAATAAAAGCTGGACAGGCGCCGTTTTTATGACCCAATACAACAATAATAAAACTTAGCTGGGATCTCGTTAGTTAGCTTGCTTTCGTTTCGTTTTTTATTGTGACGCTTCCATCGAACAAGTGGGAAATTGTTTGCTTTTGTTAAAATTGCCTGCTGAGGAAATTGGGGCACGCGGTCTCCTAATATTGCCTATTATTTTATCGTGCCGCCTAAGCACAAGAGATGTTTTGGTGGCAAATTTCCCATTCCCTACAAACTTTCTCATTTTTTTTTTATAATAAAATGATACAAGCTGCCTTAGTAAGGGGTCACAAAAGAAAAAGCGCTGTCACCACTTACTATAATAAACAACATTAATATATTCACCCGTTTGTCCCTAAATATGTGTCACCCCATCTAATTAGAGGACACACATTTACATAGGTAACATCGCAACGAGTCGTTACTTGCCGTAGAGTGCAATGTATTGACAGCAGATGCAATATCGACTGTCCCCGATCGACTGCCGATAACTGACAGTTAGCACTCTTGTCCTTGCTCGAATATTTAACAGGTGCCCCTTAAACTGGCTTAATGGGGGATGACGAAATGCTAGTGTGTTCATGGAAAACTTGATCATTTTGTTATATGGAGCTAAATGTGTTATCTATAGAAATGCCTAGTAATATACAGCTTGATCTTTTTAAATTCAAGTGCCTATCCTGTTGAACTATTAACTTGTAATCAAGATAGGATCTCGCTAACTATACAAACAACGATCTCAACAACATTAACCCTTACGATCGTTTATTAATTTATATGTTGTTTTAACTTTCTAAGGAATGTCAGTGTACGCCGCGGGGAATTCGACTCCACTTTTTTTGTTTGAACAAGTTTAAGAAAAAAGTCAAAACTGGATGTTAAAGGAGGATGATGGATGATGAAGGCACGGCGGGGGCGGGACGGACCATTAAAAAACAATAAGGCATAGGCGCCCAGTGTCCAACACAATTTGTTCGCGTAGCCACTCATCTTTATAAGACCAATGACTCACTCGTGTGTCAATTTGCATCTAATACTGTCCAGAATAGAGTTTGGAATCACTTGGCCTAGAAGGGTCTATCCTAGTTTTGACAATGAAAATTGCCTTTGACAGGTAAATTGTTAATTTGATTTTAATTGAGGAGTAACACGTTTCGTGTGCTCGTTCCTTGTATGCGTGCGTTGTGCCCGTAGTAAGAGAATAGTTAGGAGTCACGACATTCTCACATAGTTCTCGTTTATGGTGACCGACAAGCGTTTCCTCGGATATTTGCTTGAGACACGACTTCGCAGCACGTCGACACTAAAACGATATGGCTGTTCTACATTGTTTATGAATGACAACAATTTATTCTCACAGTTTCGCAGTAAAAACTTTATCATTGAATTTAACTGCTTTATTTCTGTTTCATGAAATGTTTCTTGGTATTATTTTCTTGTAGAGCGTTGTTTAAATAAGGATCCTACACAAAACAAAACTTGCAGCAGATCATGAAAACTGCGAAGTGTGAATTGAACTTACAATATTTGAAATAGGAGACGACTTAGCTTTGCTAGGTTATTATATAGAGGAAACTTCTGTGTATAATATTTTTAATTTCTTTATGTTTCGAATGTATGAATGTATCCAATATCTAACAAATATTTATTCCCTTCTTTTCAGGTAAGTGTAAATTACAAAATTATTTTCCTGAATACCGAGGAGCTTCTTCATAACAGGTAAGTTTAGTAAGAAATCTACTTTGGTACGTGCCTAAAGTTCGTTGACCTTCATTGCAGTTTAAACAGTCAAAATTTAATTCAGAAGCTATATGTAAAACATAATGTGCAGCCAATTCAGGGAAAGTAGTAATAAATCTCGCCAAATGTGCAAAATGCGTTGAAACGAGGTTGTAATTCCGACTGAAGTGGGTAAACAAATAATTTAACTGCACTACATGCTGAGTTGTGAGTGCACACAATGTCGTATGCACCGACAACAACTTTTTATGCATTTTTCAGGCGATATAAGATAGACTACTGGTTTTGTCTGCATTTGTTCAAAAAAATATTAAAGATGAGATTCGTTTTTTTGCTCTATTAGATGAAATTGTCTATATTTTACTAATCATAGTTTAGATGAAGACATGTCATGATAGCTGTATCTTTGATAATTAAATGTTATTGTCACCTTGTAAGGTCCAAGAAATAAGTAACCTAGGCAGATGTTGAGATGTTTAGCATTCATTCATAACGGTGCATTTAGTTATCTTAATCAGATTTACCAGCAATTAACGACAATTAATTATATTGTTTAATAGGTAAATGTCTATAGGTAATAAGGGACTAAGTTTAATAACTAGCTGTTAATTAATAATTGAGAACTAAGCAGACTTAGTTAAGCGTTAATGATGTACAATTACTGCAAGCGTTTTTCATTAAAACTGAAAAAGATAATGTTATGAAATGTCGTAAACATGTTAATATGAGTGTTACATTTACGCTGTTTATAGTTATCGTAATTAAAATCGGAGTAATTCGATGTTAACTGATGGTTGTGGTGCAACAATCTCATGGGCTTGGGAAACAGCTGTCTTAGGTCATATTGGTGATTAAATATTATGATGTCAATTAAAAATGTCTTGTCCTAGGTAAAGATATACTTAACACATATTTTAAAGTTGAAAAGTTAACAGTTAGCTTGTTAGTAATAACAAAATGGAGACGAAAAAAGTTATCTATTAGATTTAACCAATTTTGACGGAATACTAATTAATATTGCAAAATGACAAACAGACAAATCAAGATTGTCTCAAGTAGAGAGTGATAATTGCGCTTTAACCACAAACAAGTATTAACACTGTCACAATATTGTTTTAAGATTCCTTGGCAGGCGCCGTTTTACTTTTTTTTTTAATGGATTTACGTGGTATATTTATAGTTTTAATTACCTACAATACAGTGCTCTTAATTTTCGCAAAAGGTATTTTAAATTAACTTTTATTTTGTAAACACGATCTCGAAGCTTCATTCTGTCACCACAAAAGTGTTTATTGGTGGTCTCCTGAACTATATTTGGAATATTAAGAAAATTGTTTGTACTTAAGAAAAAAAAAATCAACGCATTTCTAATCTGAAGTTATCAAGTCTGAATTTTGGCTATGTCTAACAATATTCAGATCGTGTTAGATTTCATATTTTTTTCATTTTATATTTCCTTTTTGATAAGAGTAGGTATATTGAATTCAGTGTGTCCATATTTTCCCCTAAAACCTCAAAAATGTGCATGATGCATTGTGTATGCATCGTCACGTATTTTTCGGGCACGTACCATTGACGTGGTTTGGAGTCCTGATGAACTTAATAGTGTCATGGAAGTTATTATACCTGCTGCACAAAAATATGGGCAATGTTCACTTTGAAAGCAACCGCTATAATTTGATCATTACTTGAAGCTACTGTTTAAAGAATGATAAACAGATAATATTGTATGCACTTTGTGACTTACACTGTAATTGTATGTATTGGATTTTAATATCATTGCGTATTTATTTAAACAAAATC
Source organism: Helicoverpa armigera (assembly GCF_030705265.1). Taxonomy (NCBI): domain Eukaryota; kingdom Metazoa; phylum Arthropoda; class Insecta; order Lepidoptera; family Noctuidae; genus Helicoverpa; species Helicoverpa armigera. The sequence goes on along the minus strand of NC_087138.1, from coordinate 10,672,417 downwards.
CTTCTGAGAAACCAATACAATTCGGGAACGCTTTTGGAATATTTTTACAAACTGGAATTTCATAAACGATCCCTCATATCTATAACTTTGCTACGTAACTAATTGCTCCAACACTCGTTTAGAACATAAATATGATCCTAGAACACTTCTAAAGCTAAAAAAACCATTCCAAGTTATACCAGGCAAGCATGAAAGCTGAAGCGAAACGATTCCCGTTACCTCGCTATTAATTACCTATAAAAATGTCAGCGATATAAGTGAAGTAAATTAATTTTTCAATAAAGCGCGCTCGAGATAATAGGTCGGAGTACCAGCACGCACCGAAGCTATATAATCAGTGTAATCGCGACCATCGCGTCAGAAACCCGTATATCTTGTGAAAATGATTGCTTACGACTCGCGGTCTCTTACCGGTCAGGTTCAGTGTTATTTGGGAACACAGATTAAGCTCTAGTATGGAGAATTTGATAATCTATTCATCGGATATGTAAGATTGTTGCTGTAAATCTGAATTTGGTCGTCTTCGTCACATTCCAAAAACTTCCACTACTTTACGTAGCTGCGTACTCCCCAAAGCTGGGAGGATTTGCCCATAGTCACAGTGCTGTGCATGCGTGTCGGTGAACGCAATGTGGGATATGTTTGAGATAGATCTGGATCCCCCTTTAATTTTGCTTTATTAAGTGCATTTACTTCCATGATCTGGATACCTTTGAAAAACAGCCTCATTTACCAAACAAAATAAATCTACGCTTTTTACAAATAGCCCTTAATTTGAATTACCTTCGACACAAAAGTAGTCGTGTTGGAAGCACGACAAAATGTTTCGATCTGGGCACAATAAAATCTCCCGCACTCGCAGCAACCTAGTTGACCACAGCATTGTGGTGTTCGCCTCGGGCTGTCCTCAGCTACGCTAACCACAGTGTGTGCTACCGCCTCCCGCCTGTGTGGTCTCCGGCGCCAGCAGTGTGGTCCTCACCAATCATCGCCTTCGGGTTATGAAGAGTGTCACACTTGATGCTGACAGGAGTTGCGAAGTTTTGAGAGGAACAGACATCTAGATTAATGGTGTTACATCAGTAGGTAACTTTGGAACTGTAAAATTGCAGGGTCGTTCTTTCCAATTTCTTCTTTCCCAATATTTATCTATCAGTTGTTTTGTTTATACATAGATAGGAAATGGAACGGCCTCTAGTCCTTCTTCACATACTTATCTCTTTCCTATAACTTATCATCATCAGGTTTTGTCTAACGTGCTTCGGCTTCATTTTCGAAAATTCGGATTATCTCAAGTTTCTCACGCAATGCTACGAACACTCGTATTTTGCAATCATCGACATCCTGGAACACAGACTTCGTAATCCCGAAGCTTTCTCGCCGATAACTGAAATAGAACCTACACTAATTTCAAGTCCGCGATAATTCCATCTCGTTCATTCTAATTAAGTTTACACACACGAACACGCCGTGTTTAACTGAGAACACGAATGCTGAATGATTTAAACACGTCCCGCGCAATTCGTCTTGAGAAAAATCAATTTTCACCCAATATTTTTACTCAACTCACGGAGTAATAACTCATTGATGAACGGTTGAGCCAATAAACAATAGAGAACAATTTTCCCATACCTGACGTACCAACATTACCATACACTTACCACAACCTTTATTGCTGAAGCAATAAGAACTACTTTTGCTGATAATGTTGGAAATGCTAAAGTGGTAAGACTTCATAGTGATGTTTTAACCCTCAAACGTATGGTTGCGATTTATAAGGCCATGTTTCGCGATGGTAAAGGAACATTTTGGCTTATGCTGCGTGCTAATAAGGCTGGCGTGTGTAACTAGTTGCCGGAGTGCGTATTAGCGGCGGTCGGGCGAGGTCTCGCTGGCCGGCCCTAATTGTAGGTCTCGACGCCTCAGCGCCACGGCTTCCAGTAGGGCTGTCTACTGAGTGCCAATGTGGGAGATGGAATGGGTTTTAGTTTGCAGCTTTCCTAAATTCAGTAGGTAGTGTTGCTATGGTCGTTTCATTCTGTTAGGTATGTTTTCTGCAAGGTGTAATAATTAATAGTTGCCTCGCTATAGCGCATGTTCTAATACGTTAAATGCCTAATGCTTGTTCATTGTAACACAAATTGGATTTGTATAAGTTTTTTAATTGACAGTCCAACAATGTTCCTATTAATTAAGTCCAAAATTATACTCCTATATCCCATAAACGAAAGCTGTCACGAGCGGAAAGTAAACAATAAACAAAAATGATTAATACCGCATAAACCATAATCGTTGGCTTAAAATTGATGGTCGAGCAACATATTAACATTAACACAAATCTAATAAATAACCCAACGTACTAATCAACTAATAACCACCACCAGCAATTAATAGCAAGTGGGGCAAGTGGTGCAGGGCTGGTGGGTTGCGGGCGGTTCCGATAGGCGGCGCTGCGCACGCGGTAATTTGTCGGCGCGGTGTGTGGCGGCCCTAACTCAGCGGGGCCCTCCCGGCCTCGCCACTGACGGGTTAAATTGAAAAATAAACATTCTGAGTGATGGGCAAACGAGCAGGGTGACGTGTGCGCAGGTTGTTGACTTCCCAACTATCGAGATATTCGCCAGTACTGCTGTATACATTGATATTAATTGCCGTCTTAAAGGCTCGCTGATGGATCGCGAGGTGGGCGGTAATTGTACAACGGGACTTGCTCTTCACTTGTTGTTGTTATTTGAATGCGTGAGGAGTCGAGTAATCGATTCGAACATTAAAAGCTCCTAACAATAAGCTTACTGCGCTCCGATGGGAGTTACCTTCGGAATCGGTTGTTGAGTAGTTGAAATAAAATGTTCGCGTAGAGCCTGTCTAGGCGCTGTAGCGGATCTTGAAATAACATCTTAGGTGTTTTAAATACGTGGTGCTTACAATAAATGCTTACAGTACTTTCGCTTAAACCTTTAAGTATGAAACTTGTTGCATCCTAGGTCTAATCGACGTCGGATTGTAACTTCCCGAAAAAGTAAGAGCGCACGCGATATTTGTGACATCTGTAAAAGAGATGGGTGAAACTTTGAGGAAACACTAACTAGTCATATCATACCCACGGTCTTTTCCTAACACATCTTACAAAATACAACCATAAGAATTCAATAACAAACATAATACTCATATTCCTCCCTCCATAACCAGACCTGCGTCAGCATCTATCCGAGCCCGCACGATCAACTCCGGCGCACAAACGAATGGCCGTGCGTTTAACGTTGATATTAATTATACGTTGGCCGGCAATGAGGCTGGGTAAACAAACCTACAGATAAATCAGACGGGGAATATTGCCGGCCCGAGGCTCAGTAATACATGCTTTATTGTTTTACTCAGCAACGATTGGAACCTACAGTCGGTTGCTTTATTGATGCTTAGGATCTCTTGTGGTGGCTGGGAACCTTGTATGAAGTTTGAATATGGGCAAATATGAGCCAATTTTTCCTATTTCCTAACTGTGATCAGCTCTCCGGGCTGTAAACTCAGTGGATAAAATGCAGCATCATTTTTAATACAAGCAGTATATTTGTTTCTGTTCGGCTGTAATTACAACTCAAATGCCTCTCAGAAATCTATTTACTCTTATAAAATATTATAATTTTATTATCTATCGAACAATCATGTTCTTGATATTAAGACCCTATAAAGAGTCACCCTGAAAGGTTTATTAAATGTTTAAATTATTGCGCTAGCACAAACGACGCCGGCCGACTTTGGACGATCCTCTCGCTAAAATAATGCCCACATTAAAATTCCCTATAAAAAACGTAGAATGCAAATAAACAAGTACCTACAGTGGGCAATAAAAACAAGATATTTGTTCGGAGCCGGGAGTTTTATCGCGCAATGGTTTAAATATATCCGCCGTACGTGTCGCCGAGGTCCGACTTATCGACTGAAGTCGCCGAAACTCGTCGTATCGCGGCCCTCGCTAAAAGCATGCATCCATCCGGTGCAACGCTGGATGCGATTGTACTCGGCGAGGCTTACATGGCTGCTGCTTTAGACATTGAACTGGTTAAGTGAAATTGTGGCTTTTTAAATTATAACTTAGAAGCCCAGCTGAAACTTCACCCGTCTTACCACAAAAACTTTTAAACGTCAGTTTATGCCTTGTCTAAAAAAATGTCAAATTATGACGTTGACATATGGTTCATTTTGCAGCCAAAATTTTATTAGACAAGTGTAAAACAGGGTTTAAAGTTTTTGTAGTAAGGCCCCAAATGTTTTACTTAGTAAGCTAAAACTGAAAATATTGTTAATTCTTGTTAATTTCCAAAATGGTTCAAATTCTGCATGAGAGTTAAGCCAGCAAACAGCATTGCTAAGTCGATTATGGCCTTGGAGACAGCTTTCTAAGCTAAGTCGCTGATGATCATTTCTGGCAAACAACCCCATACCAACTACTATCAATGCTTACCTTTCTGAAAAACTACAACTCCATATCGTCATGTAACCCTGGTAGGTACCGTACTAATGCATCGGCATAATGTTATGCGCTGCGCCCGCGGCCTCACTCGATAACGTTGCTAATGAGCCCGACTGTACCTGCGTCTGTCTCTTATGTCACTCTGAGTATTTGCATATGCGTGTCATGCGCCCAGCGGTTATACGAAGGTAAAAGTTTTAGGTACAGGAATTGCGGAGGAACTATTTAATAGTCCCAGATGTTCATTTCATTTTGAATTATATACCTATCTGCTCAAATTAGATTCTAAATTACCTCAACTTTGTAAAGTATTAAGCGGTAAAGTATGCTTATTCTTTTTCTCAGAAAAATGGGTTTAATTTAGGTGGGTTTGAATTCCTGATCTCTTATGTGGGTTCTAGAACAAGGATACTTCTGCTAATTACTATAGAAAAATATAGTAAATCCAAATTTAATCTTAACTAGTCTGTACTTATCATAAATTGAAACTTCAGGGACCATTCGACAGGTGGTCAGGAAATTCTTAACTTAAAGTCAACCTCAAATTGTTTAGTCAGCTGATCATTTTCACTTTCTTAGTAATTATAGTACTTATCTATCAGATACTACATAAAGGTTAAAAGAATGACTGCACTTTTACTTATCTCAGAGTATTCAGTAATTGGCCCGATACAAACAAGCCGTGAGGTAGTTTTACATCATCAAATTAATTAAAGCTATCACTTGTTCAAATATCTATAATTATGTACATGTGGGAGTCCTAAGCTCGTTAGGCGGTAGAGCATTTTCCAAAAGTCGATTAGTCTAAGTGCTCCCAGTAACCCGACGCTTGATGCGTTTTTAACAACTCTTCACCACACATAACATCCTGGTACTTCTCCAACACATGTAATTGAATTAAAACATAATAAATAAATGTTTGTTTAAAGTAAAGATAAACTTGAAATAGAAATTCCTTTTAAGGCCACTGAGTCAATTTGCATGGGTTTAGCGTAGGTATTATCATTGTATTCATTAACCCCTTTGCCCTTACTGTGTGAGCCACACTGAATGCAGTTTTGCAACTAAGTCTAATGAAAATTATCATATTACCTTATTTGTCGGATGTAACTTGAGGCTCGGCGCACGCGCGCCGGTCTCACCTCGTTAAATAACAATAATAATAAAGTTTTTTCTCCTTATTAATACTAATCAAACGTTTATTTAAGAAGGAACATATTTAAACACACAAAAGGTGTTTTGTGTGTCATTGTGGCGTACCATAATAATGTCAAATAGGGCCATTAGATTAGCGGGCAGATACGGCCGCTTTATGTTACGACTCGCGATATGTGCCTGTATCGTTAAAAGATAAGTTTTTACTTTGTACGTGTGAACTTCTTATCAATTTTATGTGGCAAACAACTTATTTTAAATAATGTTACAATGATGCTTAAAAAAATCGTAAAATGATTCTTGTGTGCAGCTGCTGCTCGGGAAAGAATTTATTTATTTCGTTTTAATTCAATTGGAATGGCCTACACCAATGAACTGAATCACATAGTATTCACTATTAAGCAGGAATCGGAAGAATGTTTGAGCTGAATAATTATTTTTCATTTTTATTATCTCCGTGGTGCAGGAAAAGCTTCATACTAGAGAGATGAAATTGTGGATACCTAGAAAACTTTGTTTTATAAATGAATTAATAAGTAAATATAATTATTAAAACGAACACTGTGTTGTTTGAAATCTATCTGCGTATGAATATTCTCCACTAGCTTCATGACCCGGCCTTACCCGGTAACAGCCAGCAAAGCACATTGTGTGTTTTATAAGAAGGGGGATGATTGACCGCTTCCTCCTCACAAACGGTCGCATTTTGATTTATGCTGCCATCCGAACCCCTTTTGTTTTATGCTAGCCTGGTGCACTCGCGTTTGTTCCGCTTTTGCTTTTCGGTATTTTAATTTATGGTAATCTAATATCTACCCCTATTTTATAATAGTGGAGGAACATTCAATTTCATCCTTTTTTTTTATATTCAAGTTTTAAAGTTTTTTCACACTATTTATTTTACGATCTTCAGTAATATAGGCTAGTTAGTAGAATCATGCTATAGCGATACGTTTCATTATCCACGTGCAAACATGCAAAAAACCATTCCTTATAAGAAACTATTATTAAGTAACTATTTATCGATTTATAATTAAATAATAACACACTGTCTACAAGAATTATAGTGATTAATTCATTACAAACAATTATTAGAAATTAATATTAATGGTTGCGCCATTAAGGGTACACGCGTTATGTTCTTGTGCTATGGGAATAATATAGATACAAGAAGTAGGCTTGCTTATTTGCAAACTAGAAAATTTGCAAATATTGAATTAATTTATTTAAACATAATCCCTCTTTTAAAGAGTTGAGGTTTGTTAGTCATCTAGACCCATACCAGTTGATCCAGAAAAGGGTGCAAAGCCTATACTGAGACATATCTAATGATCTGGAAAATATTCCATAAGCGGCCGTGCCTTAACAGGAAGTGGTATAACTTAAACAAATGAATAAGCATCGTCATAATTATAGTTTTTGCGTGATTCGACGTGTGCGAGCGGCCCGTGCCCACCTAGTCATCGTGAGCCCGCTGCCCGCGTGTGCGGGGGGCCTTTCGATATTCATAGGAATGCTATTAAACTGAACATCTGATTGATTTAATTACATCGTACATCCAGGTGGTGTTTCACATTCCTCTATGTGGCCAAGCATTACTCGAAAAAACTGTATTTCTAATGAAACCACTGACGCAGAGAATAGCTTCTCCTAGAAACAAAAGACGATGCAAATGATAACAAACTGCAGCGAAGCTCGCGTGCAGCCTGCAGCCGACATCTGCAGCATTACCTATGCAGAAAGTGGATACAAATGTGCATTCGTCGATATACTGGCTGCATGTGACGTGAAACCGTCCTGATTTATATCGAACGCTGGCTAATCACAGCGCGGCGGAATGTCACGAGCGAATCCGAAACGTGTTCGTAATATCACGATGCCCTAATACATATTCGCTGTTTCTACTATATTGTGTGAAAGTATTGTTTGATAAAAAGTAGCTAGAACACGCCGTGGGAACTTGATTAGTGAAGCGACGAGCTTTGCTGTCTGAATGCGAATCGACAATCGATTCTACGTGAACCGTCTAATGCATGCTTCGCAAAAACTTTATCAGCTTAGCAAACATTCGAGCGAATAATGGATTAAAGTTCGCATTGGTTCTTCGATAATTATGTAGTCTTGTTTGGGGTTAGCTGAAGGCGTAGGTTGACGACACGCTGTGTCGACTCCCGACGCGCAGTGAGAGGTAACTACGTTTGGAGCAAGCCTTGATTGGAAGTATGCTAAACACGTCAATAATATTCAATTAGTATGTCTGACATTCAGACTTGAGTTGGAATATTTGTCTTGCCTTCTCGAGTTGTTTCATAGATTGAATAGTTTTCAAACTGTAGATTGCAGTTAAGTTGTTAGTTGTCATAATTTAGGTGCAGTTCAAGAATGCATGTGTCCTCTGTACACGTAAACCTCAACATTGTACCCACGCGCTGTTATAATTAATTTAACTTTTTTGGCGTTATTGGGTCCGTGTCTCGGTCCTCAGTGAGATCGTTCGTGCGATATCGGTCGTTTTCGCGGAATCGGCTCGCGAGGCGACGATTAATGCCTTATACAGCGCTCCCCGGCTGTTGCCCTCGCAAATCGTGGGTATTGTTTTTAAATTCAACCTCTTTACTGGCTCACTATTTTTTATTACGCCACTTCTTAGTAGAGCTGCGCTCCTAATTGGATGATCGGACGAGCTGTGAATTTCTATAAACTTATATGGTAAAAGACCTTAATTGAAGCGTATGAAATATTTATGTGAGTTTTTCATTTTATTCGCTGTCTAATGGAATTGTCACACACATTTATCCCATTAACGTGACTTATTGCGCATGGCCTCACCAGTTCGATCTAGCACCATATTAATCAAGCGTTGTTGCTCTTCGTTCCTAACCTGCACCCTAAAGATAAGATGTTCTAATTTATGTAAAGTAACAAACATAACGGTCTAATTTATGAAACGTAAGCTATGCATGCACCGGCACGCACGTCCAACACTGGGAGCCGGTCGATCGGTCACTCATGTCTATCCCCTCATTGAATATTAATGCTCACCTCTGAACCTCCGCCTGCTCTTAATACATCCATGAGTAATGCTCCTAACTACTCCAATGCCTTTTATTTTTAGTACATATATTGCTGGTTGTAATACATCAAATTAATGATTCGTTTATACTAACCGATTGTAAGATGCTGTTCTAATCGAACAGAAAATATGCATAAGGCAACCAAAAGTTTCCTCCTTTACATGTTTATTTCCTCATCTTTTCCGTGGAATCAAAGGAATGTAATTTTTTTTTTGTAAAAATCATTAGCAGTATTAGTTGATAGCTCGGTAAATATTCGGCGCAGGCGGGCGGTGCGCGTCTCGGCGACGCGCTCACCGCGGGCGCTTGTAATTGCCGCCCAGTGTTTGTTTTGTTCACCCCCTTAACTCTTCAAGAACACTCCTCCTCTCTCACACTCACACCCAACCCGAACCTGCCATCCCTTTCCCCCGCGCCGCAGTTGAGCTACTTAAAGTTTATTTATCACAGTTAGCTCTCGATACTTTCCATTGAATCAAACGCCTCAAACTCTGTTTAATATCACGCGATTCCATGTTTTATTGTCAATGCATTAAGATTGGGTTTCATTTGAACAACAAATCAGTTGTATGGTAATCGGAATGCGTAAGGAATGCTCAGAGCACATCGAAATCATCAGATTAATAGTTGCTATTCAGTTTATATATCGTGTAAGCGATTATTGATTGTAATTATCATGGCGCCCTAAGTTAAATACTGGGCGATCACGCGATCTCATACAAACTATGGATTTATGCCTCTTTTTATGGCTGGTTGTGAATCACTTGCGTTTGCTTATTGAATTCTCGTTGAAATATGGATTTGACTTTGCAATAGCTGCAATTACTCACAAATATTTATAGCAGAGAGTTTTAAATTGTTTTAAGTAGCCATTACTGTTGGTCAATGACGTTTGTCTTTGTCGTCCTCAGGCTCTGGTCAAGAGCTCGTGTAAATGTTAGATATGTACCTATGTGTTTCGTTCTTCTTTATTAAGAAAGAAAGTATTGTTTGAAATATACTACTCTATGTAACAGTGTCACAAAAAATATTAGTAGATACTTGAAATTTATGTTTTAATCGTCTGCATATTATGGAGTGCTTTTTTGCACACCAACAGAACTCTCAAGATTGAATGCACAAACTCAAATTTATAAACCGTTAAGCAATTTTATTCCTCATATTATAATTTTGACAAAAATGTCACAATGAAGCATAAAGAAAATCTGTTGTTTCGACAACACCATATTCGGCGTAGCGAGGCGGCACGTGGATTCACGACCAAGGAGTTACACTTACTGGAAATGATTTTAATTCGTTCAATGTAAAATAAATATTTATTATCACAGATTTATACATTATTCTTATTGTTGTTTTGATTGCGTAAATCAACAGCAATTAAAAATGATAAGAATTTGTAACCTCGAAAATAATTAATTTAATTAATAGCTTCAATAATAAATCCCTAAATAGGTAATCAGTACTCTAAATTAACATTCAGTTGTCAATTAAAATACTTCACTGAGTACATTATTTAATGGACAATTTCCTTTTTCATTTGGGCCCCAAATATATCTGTGGGATAATTCGCAGAAAGGAAACTTTTTTTATACGGCATGAAGAAGTTAAAGGTTTTAAATCCTTGACTGTATGTCTTCGTACTGTTTTATAAGTTTAAAGCCAAGTGGTCACTAACACAGATAAAAATCCAAGTAAAATCTAGCATCTCCTAACTCCGGGATACAACCAGGCAGTAAATCTGCGCTGGGTCGGCGCGGGCGCACAAAAAGGGCCCGTCGCAGGTGACGCGCGCCCCGAGACGTCGCCGCCGTACATGGCGCGCCCCAAATGAGGCCGACGCGCCCTGACTGCGAGATGCTGGCTGGATTAACTGCCTCTGGGGTGGGTTGGGACTGAAAGTGGAGCAAGTTAGATAAATTCTGGGGGAAACAAGATTCAGATTGGATTGGCATTAAGAGGTCTTATAATAGTTTTGGTGGTGTGAGTAATCAGTCCAATTAAGTCAGTCTTTAAAATACATTGATATTTTAGTCTAACATACAAAGATCTCAAAAGTTAGGTATAGTTTGGGCGTGGAAAAAGTCTTGAATCTACTTGTTCTTCGATGAAGTTAGGTCAGGACAATAAAAACACTTTATGATACTTAGTTACTTTTGTTCTGAGTGAATGAGTGCGAAAAGTTAGTCGGCACATTGAGGTTTTAACGCTGCAGCGCTGGTATACTTATTCAAAGTCAAAAACATAACTAACTCAGTCAACTTTTTTCTCAGGTTTAAATAAAAACATAGGCATCCATGTGGTGTACTATCTTACAGCAACACTTTATTATTAAAACTATTACTGCACAATTAAAGGAACACGATATAATTAGCGGCGCACTAATGGATCCACTTGATAACACACAATGGCTGCGGTGACAAGTGTCCTATGATTTATGGACCATTGTGTTTCTTTGCTTGTAACAACATGAGTGTGAGGGCAGAAGCGCCATGCTGGTGGTAGAGAAGTAAGTGTATTAGGAGGACTCTGAATATACCTAAAATTGCAATGCAAGTTGAATGTTCATAGTGAACTGAACTGTCTGTTGACCAATGCATTTCTATTCGGATAGAGATAGGAAGTATACCCTACAGATCATGCTAATTATGTAGAATGTCATGTAAATAAAACTTTCAAGCTTTGATTGTTTTTGCCTTCATTTGTTTTCGATAGGAAAATTTACTCTCGGTTAACTTTTGTGGGACTACAGAATGCTTCTCTGGTCAATTCAAGCCTTCTGATTGTTCCTGCTTGGTAAAATCGCAGTTGTTTTTGTCGTCTGGCGTGACCGTCTGTCGTCGGTGACCAGACGCGAACAGCGTGATGCTTGCCACTTATGAATCCCTGGTTTTTGTCACTGCGTGTAGGAATTTGATTAGCCATTGATCGACTAGGAGTTCAGACGTTTTTGGATGTGCTCAGTTCTTAGGCGTTATTAATATTGATGATCTCTCAGGATAGGGGATGGCAAATAGGCTGGAAAGTAAAGAAAAAGTAGTTATGAATATTAAGGACTATCCAGTTTCGGTGGTGACAAAAGGGCAAGAGCAGGTGCTTTGCTATAACTGACAATACAAGCGCTTCAAGCTGGTAGAAGCTACTTACAAATTTTTTTCAATGGCTTTAGGTTAAATTCTTATCCAAACCTTTGCAGACTTACAATTGGGCAGACTTAGAAAACATTTTCAAAACGAGGTGCCATGAGTTGCAAAGAAAAACGTGCAATTTATGACTGACGTATAATGAAGCGGTGTCGACAATCAGCGAAACATCTTCAAATCGCTTCACAAGAAAATAACGCGGTTTAGGAATCCGCTGCGTCTTCAGTAAAAACAACAGCCGAGTGTTGCAGGCTGCAAGCCAATCATCGCGACACATGTCTTTCATACATTATACATTATGTATGGCCCCAGCAACTACTCCACTACACTCGGATTTTTATTCTTCGACAGTTTTTTTGTAAACTCGTGTAAGTCGTGTTGAATCTATTAGTAGTTGGCGCATCTTAATCTTGAGAAGTAATGGGTTATGAGTTGTGAAGTCCGCAGACGTGTTTTTGCTTTCATATTTGTTCGGTGTTCATTGTTTATGAGCTGGGAACATTGGGAATGTTTTGAAAGCTGTGCTTAAGTTTTTTATTATTATTGTCCTGACGTCACTTCATACGTCTTTCCCATCACAATATTGTTTTGTAAGTCACGCTACTTTGCTTTGAGATTTACCCACGCAGCTTTTCATTCCTAAACGTAACATACACTCCTATTACTTTAGGCTCCTTATCAGGGTGTGTTGTAACAAGTGGCATCGCGTCATGTTCTTCACAATTAACATCATCAGCAGAGCATACCCGGGTACGTCTGTGTGTATCCGTGGTAATCTCCTACATGTGTTTAGTGTACGTTTATCAGTATCGCGCTGTCCGCTTGATTGTAACACTCGTCTAACGCTTGCTCCGATGTTACAGATAAAATTCTATTTGGATCCCGGATTTATTAAATTGGATGTAAAAATCTTGAAGGGCTAATGATAACGTAGGTTGCGTTCCAAGTTTTATGTGTTCCGTTGAAGGTACTTCCTACTTCTTGGATAACGAGCTAATTAAGTTACCAAACTGTTGCTTTCTCCGAATTAATATATCACTCCTAACTATCTCGGTCAAGTTAACAGCTATAACTTAAAACTATAATTATTATTACAATTTTAACGACAGTTAAAAATACTATAAAGAAGCGCAGTGGCTTTATTTCGACATTCAAACCCTCGAATCTTCACCATCTCGGAATTTTCGAATAGCCAATGAAATTTTACTACCGCGCCCGGCCACATAACTTAGGCACGAAAAAAGGCCGTCTCTCGAATATTTTGAAAAATAAAAAGTTGGAAATATTCTCGGATGTTTATCTGTCGGCCGCATCGGAGGGTTTCCCGGCGAAGACGGCCGACGGAATTAAAACATTGCATTTTTACCATAGAAACGTACGGGATGTAGATCGTATCGGGAACGTCTTACGATTTATTTTACGAGTGGTGAGTGGGACCCGCGGCCCGACATCACACTATTTACTACTCTAGCTGGAGCCGCGGCTGCGCTCACTCAGCGGAAAAACCTTCACGGTACGTAGTGTTACATGGAATATTGAACACGGGCTTTATGAGAGTGCAGTTTCAGTAAAATAACGCCCTCTCCAAAAATTTATTACGCAATTGCATTTTATTGCTGAATTAATATTTTTTACACTACTGGACAGGATGTTTTGGTCGTCTTTCTTGTCGCTTCAGGACCAAATGCTCCTTCATCTTACCCTATATGTTTATATGATCACGCTCGCTCCGAAGGGTACAAAAACGAGGTGCGAGCAGTAATCGCTTCATTGTCGCTCTCGGGACGTGTTCGCGTTTCACTCGTTAAAATGCCGCCGACGAACAAACGACTACCTTCACAATTTCGTTTCTTTGGACCCCGAAATAGGAATGACTGTGGATGCCAGGATAAACCCCGAGAATAATTAAGATCTTACGTACGGATATTTTAATGGAGGTCAGAAGTTCTTTGGAGATAAAATGTAGCTAATTTCTTCTTTCATAGCCCTCTTCTTTCAGACCATGGTCTGTTCTTTTGTTACTATTGAAAATTGCTGGATAGATTTTTTATGATAAATTAAATTTTTCGTCATAGCCCGTGTAAAGGATATTTTATGTAGGTACTTCTGAACAATGCATGGGTTCATAAATAAATAATAGCTGACACAAGGCAGACAGTACGTGCGTTTCCTTTCGGATGTGTCGGCTACTATCTCCACCGGCTTATTTATATGATATTCCTATAAATCGCATGTAAACTCATTTTTTATCATAATATCCAAGTTCGCGCATCCTTCAAGTAAACATGTGATCGTCATTAAGCCGTCTATGCTAAATCATATATTTTTTATCGATTTCAATCGCATCGATATATATTTTATTCGGGCGCGTATCGATTTATGTATCGTAATAATAAATCACTCGTATTGATCATTACCGATAATAATTTATAGTAGGCAGGGGCAGTGTGCGCGCGCGCAGGTATCGATAAATCATTGGCGAGAGCTGTGCGTGACCGCAGCGTCAACGATCATAGTCGTCTAATGCGTCTGTGCGTTTGTTTTAAGCTTGCATCGACATCCACCTATCATTTTTCTATTTCTTGAATTTGTGCCACTATCATTAGTCATCGAGTCCTGCACTGGTTCTAAGATCCGAAAGCAGTCTAACTGTGAATGTTTTGACCAAGTAAAGTGCCCATTCAGAGAGATGTTATTAAATTCGCATCTCTTACGTACTTGTTTGAGTTACATAGGGTTAGCCTTTTTGATTAACCAGATACCAAATGAAGTAAGATAATGGCAATTTCTTCCGCGTATCCTTCTTAAACAGTCCTTTACGAAACGAAGATCTAAAATGCAAAAAATACTAATACATTTGGATTATCCAAACATTTCTCAAACATATCCCCTCAGTGCTTGCTCCACATATGCCCATGAGGGTTTGCATAAACACAACGCTATGAACCCATTGATCAAAAATCCATTGTAGCTATGTACCAGGACTACATAAGCATGTAGCATGTTAGCGGCGTCTGAGCAAAAGCGCGCAGCCCGCGGCGCACTAACGATGCTTGCAATTGATTGATAAATCAACGCGGCCAAGATGCGAGCGCATACGAACCTTTGTGCCGTGCCGCGAACCGGGCACTGTTTGTTTTAATAATTTAGGGTATCTGTTTAAAGGTCTTCTGAATTTTAAATTAGAAACAAAGTCGGTATGGTTTTGGCGAGACGGTTCTTCTTTGATGTCTTTACAGTTATCGAGATTTAGGGTTTGGGTTTTGTGTAATGAGATGTGAACTAACTGTAACAATTCTGTGAAATAAATAGGTATGGTACGTATTATGTGAAACTGATATCTACGTAGTACGGGACCCGCTTATGATGTCTAGTATTATCGTAGATAATATCCTTACACCCTTAATGCATCATCGTGCAATCATCTGTATGAGACACGCAAAGTTAAGCTGATGTAGCCACATTGCCACAATTCATTTTTAAAATATTGAAATACGAACTCTCATTTTGAGCTTCTGCAGGCCCCTAAAGTCAGGTGTAAATAAGACCACAAACATACATAGGTATTTCATTGTGAGTCTATTAAGGAAATACATTACATGTTGCGGCCGACAACGATCGCCTCCCGTGGCTAGTTGCGGCTTCATTACCATCCATCACCATCGCTGTATGGGGGTAGTTGGGCACCCTAGTGGTATAGGTATGGTGTACCGTAGTAGGTAAGTATAAATGTGGCACTTACTAGAATAAAGTGCTAGGAATATGGATTCTAATTGGAATCTACCTTGAATTACATATGAGTGGTTCAGCCAGTTCATAATCTTGCAAAATCATTGAAAAACGATGGAGTCAAATTAAAAATAGAACATCAAAAATATATATTTTTATTATTTAACGGGGATATAGGCATCGAAACTCTAAAAATAAGGAATTTATGACGTTTATTGAGATGGGTATTATAGGAGCATAGGAGTTTCATGGTCTTAATCAAAATTCAAATAACACTATTGATGGCAAACCCAAAACATAATGGACTGTAGATTTCTAATCAGCCTTATTGGTGAAACAATAAGTATAATATCAAGAACCAATGCGTTGGCATTCTGGGAATATCGACCTGTGAAATCGGACTCCTTAGGTTTCCTACTAAATTATTCAAGTAAACTTAACCCAAATAGATCATAACCATACATGATATCACTAGCACTCGTGTGTTGTCTCACAAATCATCATTGTGTAGGTCGGGGGCGGTAGGGTTGTCGTGTAATCACTTTAGCTCTCCAGAGGTGTAATCTTGTTACTCCTCCTGCTCCCCCAAGCTCCCCTGCCTCATTAGCCCCCCAACTAATCGAGTTTGGATTTCATTACGCTGCACCCCTGCCGATTGCTTGTTTGTGCACTTCGCGCTATTGTACTTTTGATATGTTTGGAATGGTTCACATAATTGAATATTGGTTTACTATCCTTGCTTACTTTCGCTTTTCAATCCTTGTGACGTCCAATGCATTATTAACTTTCTTTGTCCTTGTGTTGAGACATTTTATTTTTGCAGTAAACTTCATAGAAACACCTGAAGGTTTTAAATCCAAGAAACATATTCTTGATTCGGAAAAGTACATACACTTTAAATTGGCCACAATTTCAATAAGACTATTATGTCACTAAAGTGTTTTTACTGCATCATTGTAGGTCTTTTTTCAATCTTCATAAATATATGAATAGGTACTCACTTTCCACAACACTGATTACAGTATACCAACAAAGAGCAAATACTCAAAAAAGCCTTGTTCCACCCTTACAGCATCCACTGTCGAGGGGATACAAATTAGATTGTGCTCGGAAGTTTCCGGCCGGCCGAATCGCACTGACATTAGTTTTCATTTGAACTCTTATTACATTACACTTATCGAATTAACTTGGCATATGCATTCTTCGATGTATTTGTTGTGCGTCTGTGCAGTGTTGTTCTGTTTTTGTAGTTGGAATTTGATGATGATACCTCTATTGGTTTAGGTTAACTTGCACTGGAATGCTTGTTCAAAGATTTTCTACTCTTTCTGAAATAGTTTATTTAAGTCAATCTTTAACTAATCTTTGACTTTTATTCATAAAAGCTGCTCTTATAGCATCATCCATCGCCTAGCCTTTTGTCAGACCACGTTGGAGTCGGCTTCCAGACTCAACCAAATGCAGCCGAGAACAGATATACTTAATCAAAAACGGACACGGTTATAAGGACAGTGTTAAGTTACGCCTTAATCATGACATGATTACATTAGTCATTATTTAGCGGCAAATGACTCCGGGATCCATTGTGCAAGATCACCAGGGCAGCAGAATTGGCGAGTCGGCCACGTGTCGCCACGCGCCGACATCCGACACGCCCGCGAATATTCCTACACTCGCATGATCTCCTGGTGCGTGAAATAGGATTCTGATGCCTTTCCGATTAATATTATGCATAGTTTGCCGGTCTGTTGGTTTGTCCTCAATTTATTGTCCACGAAAAAGTTGTGACGGTTTTCGAAAACGGTTTTTTGAACATCATTAAGTGGATAAAGTGCTTCCGTTGGTGACAAAGTCAGTTTCATAATTCATTGGAGATTTATAAATCCTGTCTTATAAGACATTACCTATTTGCGCTATATTTAATGTTCTTTTGGATTAGGTGGCTTTTAATTTCAAGTTGTTTTGGCCAGGTCTTTAGCTGCTCCAGTAATCATTTCCTTACTGTTTGTCTAGGGGTTTTCTATTTCTTTCCACGTATCCGTTGCATTGGTTCCGCAGACTATTTCAAAAGGCTCGACAAGTTGGTGTGATATAAGAATCCTTAGTTACTGTTGTATAAGCAAAAAACAACATACGTTAGATTCAAAATATATAAAAAAAACTAAATCTAAATCTCCCAGTCCATCAAACGCACATCATTTCTGAGTAAAAAGGAAGTACTTTGACAAATGCGTCTTATATCATGTTGAACTAATCGTTCTGCTTAACCTCTGTCGTTGCCACAAATCGTCATGTCACCGGGATTCGGTTAAGCGCAGTTTAATCCCGCGGATTACTCAACTACGCCATGATTTAATAACCACAGCTGTCATCGACTTAAACCTTACCAAAAAATAAAAGGTTGCAGCTGTCTGACTGACATTCGGTCATATAAATTCATTTTAATATCTTTTGCTGTGTAATGAAATTATTTTAACTAGCAATAAAATTAGCCTGGTCTGTGTAAAAAGACTAACTCTCGTCAAAATGAATAAATACAAATCTGTTAACTTTAACAAAGGCTTTTAATAATATTCAACAGTATCAGTTGTGAACAACATGAGTGAAGTCTTAGATATTGTATTGTCTTATTATAGGTAGTCATAACCAATCTATTTATTATTTGTTGGTATGAGATTTGAACTTCACATTTTACATTTTACTTATGTCTATAGGACTAGTTTCAAAATTATATATCTAGAAAGCAAATAAATAGACAAATAGGATATTTAAATCTCTAGTTAGAAAACAAGGATATTTCACTATGTGTTTGACAAGCTTTCACAATTATTATGATTACATTAAAATAACAGCAGTTGGTCATTGAATCAATTACCGTAAGTCATGCATTAGAAGTGAGTGAAAGGGACGCACTCATTACGGAGCTACGTACGCAAGTGGGCGGGGCTTACGACGCCCTACGGCCGCTAGTGATGTCACATAAAATTTGTCGATGGATTTTACCGCCTCGTACGTCTACAGTTTTATCGACTGGTATCCAGATTAATGATAAAGGGCTGGAACTCTCGAACGTTAAAATCACAACGGGGCGCTTTTCTATAGCAGAAATTACCCGGCGTCGCAAGTTTCTTTAATAGTACAAGATTTTAATTAGAACATAGACTGGAACTTATTTATGTACAGGGAACGCTAATTTATAAGCGGATGGAGTTTACTTAGATATTAGTAAATGTTTGTACGAATAACTTAGCGGTGGGAAAATACACGCGGGTAAAATTAATTCATGTGACTAGCTTAGTTTTGTTTCATTTCTTAAATCAAGCGGAGTCTAAAATTAGATGTTTTTCTTTGAATTAATTAAAATACTAGTTTAGCTACTAAGTAGTAAATAATTAAAGTAGTATAACCATTTGTTACGGCTCCGTCGCAAAATGTCCACTTCTCAAAATGTCCACTGGTCGCAAAGTGTCGTTTTCTCAGAATGTCTCTTTCTCAAAATGTCCACTTCGCAAAATGTCTCTTTCGCAGAATGTCCACTTCGCAAAATGTCCACTTCGCAGAATGTCCACTTCGCAAAATGTCCACTTCGCAAAAAGTCCCTTTCGCATATTGTCCCCTTTTTATTTCTGATTTATTTTAATCATAATTCATTTTAGGAATTAGCTTTCACACATATCATGTTTGACGTGTGTTTATTTGCATCGATATAGGTAAGCAAAAAAAACATAGTACAAATCAGATTTATTTCTTTGAATAATCGCTTGATTTAAAGTAATTATATTACCAACATGATTGTTATTAATTAGAAAAAAAATTGAACACACTTTAATTACCTACTAACCGTTAACTGTAAAAAAAATACTTCTTTATAAATTGTGGTAATGTCAAATTATTTCGTTCTAATTGAACCAATAACGCCTCAAAGTGTGTTAATTTTTTTTTCTAGTTAATAACAATAATGTTGTTAATATAATTACTTTAAATCAAGCGATTATGCAAAGAAATAAATCTGATTTGTACTATGTTTTTTTTTGCTTACCTATATCGATGCAAATAAACACACGTCAAACAAGATATGTGTGAAAGCTAATTCCTAAAATGAATTATGATTAAAGTAAATCAGAAATAAAAAGGGGACAATATGCGAAAGGGACTTTTTGCGAAGTGGACATTTTGCGAAGTGGACATTCTGCGAAGTGGACATTTTGCGAAGTGGACATTCTGCGAAAGAGACATTTTGCGAAGTGGACATTTTGAGAAAGAGACATTCTGAGAAAACGACACTTTGCGAGCAGTGGACATTTTGAGAAGTGGACATTTTGCGACGGAGCCTTTGTTACATGTATATTATGTATAATCATTAATTTAATGATACAGTCAAATTAATAATTTAGAAACTGGACTAATTTGCAATATTAGATTAATATCAAAGTTATCCTGAACGTCACACAAATTAATTAAAACATGTTATTGAAATAATTTAAATTAGACACTGAATAGTTTAGCTACCACTTCGAACTCAAACGTATCAGATATCATTACAAAGTTTTTGCGTCAATGCTCTCAATAACAAGGTATTTTTTTTAAATAAAATTGTATGTGAATAATCGTTCGCATTTTATTTATTTTAAAGAAAATATTTCTTCATATCATTTGAAATATCTAGTCTACTTCTCTTAAATTAACATCATTTGGTACGTACCAATGAAAAGAAAAAAGATAAGTATTTGCATCACAAATTCATGCACCAAATACACTACGACAGTACTCATACACACATCCGCCCACGACGTTACTTGTCTCAAACCACGGCCACCAAAGCAGTTCCTACAGATATACTACACAAACACGCGGCACGGTCTATTATACCGAGTAACTCGATACCTCACGTTAATGTCTTCCAAAACGTATAAAATAAAATGCCACGATCTCACATGATACTTTGACAATGATTTGAGGGGCGACCCTGTAAACTGTGGAGCTATGGCTAGGTAGAAAATTATTACAATACATATTGTAAAAGCAACTTGTATTTTATGTTTACTTGTATTTATTGAGCAAGTTGTAAAGTTGATAATTTGCAATTTACAAGGTACTTACATATTTGCTAAACCGTGTGTAACAAGTAATTTAGAACATGTCCCTTTTCATCGTTTAGCAATACCTAATGAAAAAGACGATCTCGTTTGTTCGCGCAATCAAAATCACTTATTTCGCCATTCTTGATTATGCAAAATAAATACAATTATGATTAGCTGACTGTGCCAGCTAGCCCAGAGGTCTCCGTTTATGCTCGAAAAGTTTCTTAAAATAGGGAGATAATTTTTTGTGGTTTTAGGCTAAAAAGGCTAAACGTAAATGATTGGTGGCCGGCCGGCGCCGCGCGCATTACGTCGGGTCTGGTGCGCGCGTGCGCTCCGCTGCCTTGCACTAATCCGCTGCGCAGACGCATGCGCGATGCGTTTTTAGTTGGTGGTAGAAAAGATGAAGCTTAAGTGAAACGATTTAAGATGCTACCTTTGTTTTGAATTCTAAAAGTATAAAACACACAGCTTTCGATTTGATAGTTAAGCCTAAGAAATTACCATGCAAGAAACCTGCTAAAGATACTCAATAAAGTAGTTACTTTCCTTAACAGCTTGGCAGGACTAAAATAAGATGGCATAAATACAAAACTGTCAACATAACATTAATAGCACACATTAATCCTGTATCGATGCATGTATTAAGATATTCCGCTATTGGTTTATGACTTGTTAGTACTGCGTCTGATATCTTGATTACAAGCCGCTTTGTCTGCGCCGACCTTTGTCTCCGTCACTTATCGACTCGACTATCGACTTCCGCGCCAATGAACAACACTATTATGCTAAAGTGCACATTTTATTACGAATGAGTGAATTTCATCTTTGATACACTTATGTGCGCCTGGTATCGTGTTACATTTGCCTATGCTTTCTATGATGGCGTGTGGTCCCGGGTTTGATAGACCACCCTGTCTTTTGAAATAAAGTTATATTCTATGACGTTCTGTAGTATTATTGTAATTAATCTTAAGTTCAGTTAAACGCTTACATTATTAAGTCGCTTGATGATACCTGTTTGCTTTCATATCTTAGTGAAAAAGCAGTAAAACTGCGCATATTAATATACTGGAATACTTAACACACTTTGAACATTGCTACAATATTTCATAATCTTTACTGCCATAATGTAATTGAATCATAAAAGTTATATCCAATATGAATGGACACGCAGTAAACTTCGCTTGCAGTAGCTTGGATCATAACTTAGGTTGTATCTACTATGTTAGGATCAGCTAGTAGGTGTTGCGACCACTTATCAAGTGTTCGCGAGATAGCAATCGAACACCAATCGTGACCGACTTCTAGTTTACGAACACTCCTTGTGCGCGTGAGCAGATCTAAGGGAGTCACGAGAAGCAAATTAGTTAGCCCCTTTGTCTAACTAACAGGCTGTTAAGAAGTTCACGTAGCACAACCTACATTATCTAAAGAGCTGAAAAATTACAATGATCATGCTCAAACTATGTGAGATTTTTTGTTGATGCTGCCGTCAGCAGGATCCTTGTGGAGATATTAACTTGCTAAGGGTTATTCAATTTATTAAATGAGGGGACTACCTATGCGTACTAAAGTGAACTTGGCGCTAGATGCAACATTTATAATGATTAACCAAAAAAGGCTTCAAAGTAACGCATCCTCACTGAGGTTATAATTTCTTCTTCAAATATACGCAGAAACTAAGAAGGTTGCCCAATAATCCTTTAAGCAGAATGCCCTGCGCGCGCGCACCATGCAGCGCCGCCTTTTTATAGCGCATGCGCAAAAAGTGGCCATTACTCGACACTACAATCACACGGCCTTTTAGGGCTTGCACAAAGCGACGCCGCGGCTGCCTTCCGACTGCGCTAAGCTGGGAGAGAGGTCGGGTGATACTGCTAGCGAGAACTTGAGTGTTGAGGTTTGAAAATTGCCTAGGTTTTGGTAGAGGGATTATGTTTCCCGTTTAACTTATTGCTGAGAGTCCTTAGTAATTGTATGCTCTTAGATGATTCAAAAACACTCTGGACAGATTACATAATTTCCATTGGTTACCCTTTTCTTCTAATCACGTATCGTATAAAATTCGTTTGTCGTTGTTAGGTAAAAATCCAAAACCCATCTACAAGTAGTGGTACCGTATATTCCTGCTAACACTGGTACCAGTGGTACCCCACCTCACCACGGTCCAGTTACCTCAAGACGTGAAATTTAAAAAGGCTCTGATAAACAAAGCGCGCTCTCGACGGCCCTTTGAATCCAAATCCCTTCTTAAATCTCTATTCAGTATTGTTAGTCCTTCGGCAATGCCGTTTTTGGTACAGTTTTTGTATAGATAAACGTCGGTAATGTAATATGGTATTGTTGCTCTATCCAGATGGGATCGAGTGTCGGATCATCTGGCCTCTTGTTTGCACTGTTTTTTATTATTTATCTAGTTTTGAGATGACACCTGGATATGAATTTGGATAACAACGCGTTACGATAACATAAACGTATTTTTTTTTTATTATTGCATGTAGATCGCGGACTTTTGGTACATTTCTCCTTATATTCATCTTAATCAACGGGCCATTTAACATGGAAGCACTCAATAAACTTGACAAACCATATAATGATATACTTGAGCATCCCCTGAACAACCGCTAAGCGCCGTTGTGCTTTTGTCCGCGCTCGTCATAATCCCCGGCCGTCCCCTCACATTGTGTTGACAAGCATTGTGCGCTGCGCCCGCGACGATCCTATCGCCCCGCATAATCATCTACAATCCTTTTATAAATCCCACTTTAAGTGATCCTAATAAATATAATGGATGGTTTTTTGCCAAAAGAGTTGCACAATAAACACAAAAAGCTTTTATTACTATTTCGTTTGTCGAAATGATAAATGCATACATTCATTTCCATTAGTGCATCATAAGTTTTTAAGGTATATTTTTAATAAAAATGTTACTTTATTTGCCAAAAGTCGATTATGTCATGAGCCAACCCACAATCATTGGCGTCTAAATCAATTATCTTGACATTTCATTCACTTATACCAACAACAAAACGTCAAAAAGAATGATGATGCATATTCAGTTATACGGCCGCGATAATTACGAGTTTTTGTTCGATCGATACCACTAATTTAATAACCTAGTCCTTTACAACGGAGTCGACGACACCCGAGAGCACGGACATAAAAATGTCGGGTCGTGTCCAATCAATCTTGGTCTTATACCTGGACCCAGAGATCGGATCGAGCAGATAACCCTTCTTCAATGCGTAATACCATTAAAACAACGGTGACAATCCGACCAAAAAATAATTTTCAACAGCTCTTTATGACGATAAATGTGGTATCGGCCATGACACCACTCCCATCTCTAATTCGTCCGCGCATGGTCAGTTTTCCATCGACAAAAAAGATTTTATGTCGGATGATTAAAAATGTGAGATGATGATCATTGCGAGGGATCCCACTGCGAAGGTTTGTTTAACCTCTTTGTTTTTCTGAATTCCTGGTCGTGGGTCCGTTTTAATTAATGCCCGTCACGTATTTTTTTCGATGTTGGTTTTTCAACTGATTTTTTTCTTGTTTTGTTTTTATTTTATCTCCGGTTTTTGAAATATGTCCGTGGGTCCGTGGTGTGTGATGCGATATCTCTGATGTCGCCCTATTGTTTTCGATTTGATATATTTATGCGTTGTGTTCTCGGGAGTGGTGTTTCCAATGTATTTTTTTGAGCGTGGAAGCGGTGAGTGGCCGGTGACGCGGTATCATGGATCATCGATTGTTCTGAATCACCGACTGTTGACATTATTTATGTGGGTGACTCGGCCACGTCTAGGAGACTGACGGCTACCTCTCTTGCTCGTGTAGTTTGTATGGAGATTAACTCGGTCGGGGTACTTTGACATGTCCAAATAATTTTATTTGTCTTTTCAGCGGTGATTGTTAGACGAAGATAATGAAGTAAGCCTCAGAGATTTATGTTATCTAGTGAGCTATTGAGAAAGATCTTTCAATGTTATTCAAAGGAAACCATCTTTTACGCTATTATGCTGCCTGTGTTTGATGCCTGTTTTATTATATTTCAAAATTAATAAACTATGAGTATCATAAGCTGTTAACATAAGATTATTGATGTGCGTACGAAGCCGGTGCAGTCGTTAATGTTTAACTTAATTGACATCAATTAAAGTTTGAATGTTACGGAGATAACACCAAATCCTCACATTAGAATGCAGCCTCCTTGAGATCATAAAACTGTGTGTTTATAGTTAACTCGTATAGATAACTAGCCGCAATTAATGTGATCGTTTTATTTATTAGACGTGTTTGAATTAGCTTGTTACGTATCAGGGTACCAGAAACGGGAGATAGTGGAATTGTTCGAATAGTTACGCGATGTTTATCGACATCTAGAACTGGCACTATTCACGTCGTTCTTGGTTGTTAAATGGGGGGGTTTTATGTACATTCTCCTTGAACTAATTCTAAAGCAACTTGAGATAAACATTTAGATACTGCACTAAATATATCATATTGTCACTTAAGTTGCTCCTGTTTTTGTAGGAAACAATAGCCATTTGGTAGACCCAAAATGTCCTCAAAAAACTTAAAATAATACGACACAACGCTATCTTGACAAAGATCAGAAACGGGAGATAAATATTGCGAAAAAAAATTCGCTATTCCCATACATAAATTCTTGGTATTTTTTCTCTCGTAACGTATCTGTTTGTATCTTTACAGGTAAGTGTTGATGTAACTTGAGAGCAGACGCACAGACATACACACGACTTAGTAATCTGATCGACGATAGCGTATGGTTTGTATATGTGCAACGAGATGGGGAGATAACGGAGGTAAGTGATATTATATTTGTGATTTCGGGTGGAACTGTTTCATCTGAAAAGACTTTGGTCTAGTCATTTTTCTTGTAATTTTTTTTACAATACTCAAATTTTTAATATTTGGAATCTTCGGTTATCCGGTTACCGGTTATCGATATCAATAAATCGGTAGGTGCTCTCCTTACTTAAAATATACCAATTTATGATGATTGCCATAGGAATTACATTTGTTGCAACAAACTATTATTTTCTCTATCAAACACCCGGACTTCTCAATGTTAATCTAGCTAGGAGAGTATTATTTGCAAGCACGTCACAAATAGGGTTGTCGCTCTTAACATATTGTAGTGTATGTGTACAAATGTATCTATTTGTCCATGCGCTCGTGTTACGAGTCCCGCGGGATCCCGGGATTACACGAAGCATCCCCCGGGATCGGTGGCATCCCGGCTCCCGTATTCATGTACTAGCAGTGTAAATAAATTAGTACACTTTCATTGAGTAACATAGTACGAGTTTCTTATGCGCGTTCTAGACGATTTCAACATTTTGGATCTATAGGCGATTCTGGTATTAGTTTTCTGACATAACTTTCAGAGACAAAAATTATAAAATTCACCATTTCTGTACTTCAAAATTAACCATTTCTCGATTCCCTTCCAAAACTTTCCTTAATATTATATGAAGTTTTTTTGTTTATAAGAATTAAAAATTTGCTTCCACCTCCCAATGGACAGTATAATCAGGAAAATCTCGCATATTGCAACATGTGCGCTCCTGTCCGCGCTAATCCCAATCTCAGCCCGACAGGGACCACTGAGCTGGAAAATTGAAACAAGGGACCTGCACAATGTACCAACATTACTTTACTTATACTAACACCCCTATTGTATATGTAACAAGGTTGAAAGTTGTGTGATTGATGTGTAAAGGCAGTAGGGTTGGTGTGTCCCATGCGATTTTAAGGATTTTAAGAGAGTTATTAGATAATAATTCGGCTGGTGTATTGTTTGTGCTTTTGGTATTCGATTTTTGATGTGGTGGAGTTCGATTTTTGCTTAATGTAGGAAAACATTTGCAGGGTCTAATTATGAGGACTATTATTTCACCAATTCTTAAGATCGCCGTTCGTATCCCAGTTTATTTGGTTAATAAATTTTTTACTTATTACGAACCTACAAGTAAAATAAGATCGTATTTTTGCATCACCTGCATCCTTTAAAAAATAAGATCACAAACTAATTCCCTAAAAGCACAAAACAATTTTGTAAGATTTTCAATTTCTACCCAAATTACGTTTTGACAATAAATCACTAGGATTTTTTCCACCCCCCGATCCCTTAAGAGCGTGTACGCTCGGCGCGCGATGTCAACTTTAGGTAATTCAACGCAAAAAACCGCGCAGACTAGCGTCGCGGCTGTGTGCGTGCCTATCATACTTCACGTATAGTCACACAAACCGTTTTGATCCTTTCGAGTGAAATTGGTAGAACAAAAAATATATTATTTAGTAAATAGTTAATAGCGGGAAAATAGTGTAAGTCTATGGATGTCTAAAATATAAAAGCATGAAAATAAGTCGTTAATACTTACACTCTTTTGCAAAAAAATCGGGCACCTATGAAAACCTTGGTTTTGAGGTCTTTCTGTATATTACATACAATTTTCAACAGTACTAAATAGTCGACTGATGATTAATGACAATGTTAAGAGTTTCTGTATTTTAACCGATTTCAAAGAAAGAAAGAAGGAGGTTTCAATTAGATTGTTTTGTGATTGTTCTCAATTTGATTGTTCTCGATTTCTCAAAGACGCCTGGACCGATTTGAAAAATTGATTGTTTATATCAATGGTCCAGTCCATCCAGACCGAAAAATTGTGGTCAAATAACAACAATTGCCGGAAAGCCAAATATTGGTGAAGAGCTTGGGTTTACCATTTACCATTGCAAATAAAGTTTTAAGTTATCTATCCTATATGCTTCAAAAGTTATTCGAGATCAAAAGTCAAAATTTGGGTACATCCAAAATGAAAAAAAAAAAAATAGCTCGATTGGTAACAGACATCTGCAATCAGTGATTTCTAGCCTAAGGAGTCCGCCATATTGGATTTAGACTCGCGACACATTTTTTTTCGAGTTATTCATAGCAAGCCCTTTCATTTGATACCCATATCGTAGGAATGCATTAAAAACATTTTTTTCTCCATCTTGGGTATACCGCCATATTGGATATAGAATCATACATTGTCATTAAAACTGAACATTCAAACAAAATTTCAACTCAATCGATAAAAAAAATATGCTTCAAAATTGAGCTTTAAATAAAATATGTAGTTATGTATCAAGATTTGTTGGTCGCGCTTGAAATGTACTCTATTCTCGGTATCCACGGCAGAGGTTATTCACCCTACGCGATGTGACGGAGCGACACGTCCTCTCTCTGTGAAGCCTTGCGGCGGTCTGGTTTGAGTTGACTCGCGTGCAGCGTTTTATAGTAGTTTTTAAATAATTTATAAAAAAATAAAAACGAGAGATTAAATTATAAGATAAAGTTTATGTTTTAAAGAAAGAGTTATATTACTATAGTAAATAATTGTTATATTAAATGAAGTAAGATGGATAGGTAAAAAAAGCATTTGAAATTCACAATTTTTCACATTGTTAAAATATTTTTTTCTGAAAGATAGAGACCTAAATCAAAAAATGTTTTCAACTAACTATAGGCATGGGGATTTCGTCTATGAGTAAAAAATAAATATGATTAGATTTGCCACTGTTTTCACATGAATTTAAGCTTCGAAATAGACGCTGAACGGGAATTTTATAAAACATCTGTTACGTTATAGGGGTTTTAAGTATTTAAACTACACAAATTGAAATTTATGTTCAATTAACTACACTCTTTTGCAAAAAAAACGGGCACCTATGCGAAATCTTGGTTTTAAGGCCTTGACGTGTATTTCAAAGGGTTTTAATGATTGTAGGATGTTACTAGCGTCAAAAGGGTTAGCGAAGCATGCGTGAGAGTATGTTCTAAATTTGAATTTTGTAGATTTGCTAAGAAACTGGTTAAACCTTGTTTTGGACTTATTCCTGATAGACAGTTCGTAGGGGTTTTGAAAAGTTTTTGACGTGATTTTCGGAAAACTGATAATGCAGTTTTAATTAATGATTAATGTACCTTTCTGTTAAATCTAAACATTGTTGAAAAACTATCCGTATTTGATAAAATTTTCACCTGCTCTAAATGGTCTATGCTGATGATTAATGGCACTGTTAAGAGTTTCGGTATTTTTGTGTAAAGCGTTCTATTGTTTAGATATTGTACACGCGCGGTTTAAAATAACCCTTTCTCATAAATAAACACAATTTAGAGGAGTATCAATATTTTGGGCTGCAACGA
Source organism: Helicoverpa armigera (assembly GCF_030705265.1). Classification (NCBI taxonomy): domain Eukaryota; kingdom Metazoa; phylum Arthropoda; class Insecta; order Lepidoptera; family Noctuidae; genus Helicoverpa; species Helicoverpa armigera. The sequence goes on along the minus strand of NC_087138.1, from coordinate 10,643,540 downwards.
AACCAATTTAAAGTTAGCAGTGCCGTTCACAAGTCGGCTCCTATCAGACTTTGACATTTTGAAAAATCTTGAAATTCTACAAAATACAGAAAATGACGCATAGACTGTGAGCACGAGTTCTTAAGGTCTCGTAATCACTGATTGTTAAATAACCTTGCCTCTTGGGAAACCCCGTAGACCTCTAAAGATCTATGAGTCTGAGCGTTCAAATAGCGGGTTTTCATCCCACGGACATTTTATTAAATAAACCTGTCTACTCCAAGGTTTTCTGGTATCCACAGCATTTTCCTGCTTAAATCTTAACAATAATTGGCAAACTGATCATTAAAAAAAAAAACATACTTTTGGCCAATCATTTTGAAGTCATAACTCCCTTTCAGCTAAATCATCGTTTAGTAACCCGACACCTATGGAGTTATCGAGAGCTTCAACGCGGCAATAATTTGACTTTTTGGATAGTTTTAACCCTTCTCATGATTTTTCATATGGTTATTTTTGCATTTATCACCAAATTTGGTATTTTTGTATGTCAAAGTGTGATAGGGGACGAGTTGTGATCTGGTTCTGCTAACATTCAATTTGTTTTGTCGCAGCCCGAAGTACTGATACTCCTCTAAATTGTGTTTATTTCTGAGAAAGGGTTATTTTAAACCGCGTGGACACAAAATCTAAACAATAGAACGCTTTACGCAAAAATACCGAAACTCTTAACATTGCCATCAATCATCAGCATAGACCATTTAGAGCAAGTGAAAATTTTATCAAATACGCATAGTTTTTCAAAAATGTTTTGATTTAACAGAAAGGTACATGAATCATCAATTAAAACTGCATTATCAGTTTTCCGAAAATCACGTCAAAAACTTTTCAAAACGCCCACGAACTTTCTACCAGGAATTAGTCCAAAACAAGGTCTAACCAGTTTCTTAGCAAATCTACAAAATTCAAATTTAGAACACACTCTCACGCATGCTTCGCTAACCCTTTTGACGCTAGTAACATCCTAAAATCATTAAAACCCTTTGAAATACACGTGAAGTCCTTAAAACTAAGATTTCGCATAAGTGCCCGTTTTTTTTGCAAAAGAGTTTATATAGACAGTGAAATTACCTTGCGTTATTAAAAAATAACATAGTTATAGGATAAGTAGTTACTGAGAAACAGTGGTTTGAAAAGTACCATTTTAGGCCAAACGGCGCGCGGTTGACGTACACGCTCGTAACAGACAAAATCGCAACACGATCGTCATTTGAAAAATAATGATGTCATCAAACACTAATCCTAAAGCTTTCATGTGGATTACATAAATACCACTTTACATTTGCAGCTGAAAAATATTTTTACAAGAGATTTTGGACTTTATTTTCGATAGCAAAGGAAAAAATGCATTATTTGCTGACAGTACTTGCATTTTCCCCCCAATGTTTTTAGGCAGTCGCTCTATAAAACTGCAATTTTATCTTCGACTACAAATCATTTTCAATCCAGTTCTCTATGCATAGGGTTTAAATTTGAGAACCATCTCTCCGTTTCAATATCACACTTAAAATTGCAAATTCTATTCCCCTATCTAAGGGATAGAGTACAAATTCGTATGACGAGTACCTAAGACTTGTACCACACAGTACTGGCCGCGCACTGGTGCGTCATTTCGATACATTAAGCAAGTGATTTATTCGCGGGAAACGCCGAAGTCAAAACATACAGGGTGAACTCAGTGTGCAACCCGCCTTATCCAGGGCTATCAAACATGCGCATTTTTATTCACTTCTTCTTATGAATTGCATGAGCAATTGTAAACATACAGTACAAATGTTAGTAATTACAATTTTTCACACCTTGACTACGTTTGTGCAGATAATATTATTTAGCTGTTATGAGTTAATAATTTAATGTATTAATAATATTTACAGTGTGCTTTGAACATTTATTGATAACTTTATAAATTGAAAAAAAAAGTTGTCAGAATATCTTTTGTATTCTATATTTTTCTTTCGCAAATTGTGACATAAAATAATTTTGAAAATGCGATAGGCATATTATTTCCGTACAACCCTATATTTCTCATTTGTGAAGATGCATGGGAGATCAGAAGTGCGTCCCCCTGGGAAGTGGTTCCATCTCGAGGGCTCTCCACATTACCGTGAGGCGGATGTGGGCTTTTTTACTTAACTTCTGAAAATGTTATCTACGACACAGGTGGTTAACGGTAGTGTGTGTATTTCAAGTGCTAAGGAATATTTTTTTATGGAGACTCTTTAACTAAATAGCTTTTTTTTATAAAATGTTCATCAGTTTTGCTCAAGTCCTATCGAGTGTTCTATATTTTCTCTTATTTTAGTTCTTTTTTATATCATCTTATTTAGCTCCTTTTAAATGGCTTTCTATGATATTTGTGCCTTTCCACTGAGCCACAAGACAACACAGAATGATTCGTGTCACTGTTGTACAATCTATCATAATTTAAAAGCTCGGGGGTCGTTTTGCAAGTAAATGTGTTTTACTCCGAAGGGTGGGTGAAGGGTTAATTCACGAGAGTAATTTTATTGCGACGCACCAAAGGGTTAAGTGAGGTGAACACTGAATCATGTTTTATGCTTTTTAATTTGTTTTCGAGAAATAATTTGGGGGTTGCAAAGTGCTATATGAGTTGATCTGTACTAGCAACCCTTTACTTTGTATTTTAGCAAAGTTAGGGCGGGAATACCAGGAGTTCATAATCAGATGATAGTAACATTCATAACGATTGAGTCAAAATGAAGCGTATTGGTAAATCTGCAAATATTTTTGCATTGCATCTATGCTTCAGCAGGTACGTAATTATGAAACTATACAAAATGCTAACAGTTTGAATATCTTAAGCTATACATATTACCATCACTTTAAAACTACATATATGTAGAGAAAGTTCAAGTTTGTTAATAAAGATAAATACTTACCAAAAAATGGAAGCAGCTTTTCTTCATTATAAATTGACTAGCTTGTATCAACAAACTTTATCTATGCTACCCGGAGGGCTTTCTTTAAAAATATCGTCCCTCTAATGAGTCGCCGGCTATTAAGCAATTACCTCCGAAGTAGCAGCACCTGGTCCTCCGCTACTGCCTCTATTCTATTAATACGTAAACGCTTAAAGACGCTCGCCTAATGTGCTCCTTCCATTAGGCGACGTTGTAAATTATATCCACTTTAGATCTATGAGTTCCTGGTACTTTCGCCACTGCTGTAAATGAGACATATTCATGAGATTTGTGTCAAACAACGGCTAATAGCGCTGTGTGACTGAGTTATGTCTTCCGATTGGACAAACAGCGGCACAATGCTTGGAAATTATTTGAGAAAAATCTTTTCCTAATGTCTTCCTTTAAAATTAGCCAGCGAGCCGTCGATGTATTAAAAACAGCTGATCCAAAATATTCAAATACAATTCTAAACAGTCGTATTTCACGCTACTAACCGCTGTCGCGATGACGACTAAAAAAACCTTAAAATGCTCTCAGATATTAAATTCAATACAGTTGCTACTATTTTGGTGCAACCATGAATTGAATTTTTTATGGGACGCGCGTGGGTCTCTGTCATTTGTTTTCATTACGCTACACCCCTCAGGAAAAAAGTTCGTGTCTGCTCTGAAGAGTATTACAATAATTTTGGCCGACCGTGTACAAGCTGTATGTTGATTTAAATGTTATTATTATGCGGACGGAACTAGTGACGTTAATAGCTCTAACCATTTGAGATATTAGCCAATAATCTTTATCTTTATTTTCCAAACGGAATTCGGAATGCTTAGGATATTATTCGAGTCATATTTTACGCATGCTTGGTAGACTTAATTTCTATTCTGTTTAATGTCTCATTGTGACTATATTTCTTGTTCTCGAAATAAGTTTAAAAATCAAGACACTTGATATTTTTGGGAGACACCTGCCATACGCCTTGCTTTTGATTAAGTCAAAAGAACACTCACTAACAGCCAATTTCTTCATCAAAAGTAAAATCCAAAGTAAAAATCAAAGTAATGTCTAAAGTAAAAGCAACGGTCAAATTCGCTTTTTCTATTAATTTTGCAGTCACTTTAGCCTTGAAAAAACGAATTTGACCGTTACTTTTACTTTAGACATTACTTTGACTTTTATGTTTGATGAAGAAACTGGCGGTTAATAACTAAAAACTACGTTTTTTCGTTGTTTCGTTTGCGGTTATTTTTAGGGAAGGTAGATAAGTGCGGAACGTTAATGATTTTAGGTAGGTATGTACTTAATTAATAAAAAATGCTTTATATATACCTAATACTTTGATGTTTACCAGTCCCAAGTCGATTAAAACTTGACCACGTGCCAATGCATGTCATAGGCATATACAGGGAGATAGCAAATAGCAATTGGATTAATATTTGAAAACAACAGTGTAAGAGCCCAAGTTTATAGTACTGTTGAAACAATAAATACTAGCGTCTCGTTATGATCATTGCTTCTAATGATCATTCTCCCGCCGATTTAAAACAATCATATATTTTCTCTCATCCCAAAAAACAATAATAGAAAAACTAAATGATAAAGTTGTTTCTGGAGCTTATTGTGATATCACGTTTTCAGTTTAAAGTCAAAATATAATACAGTATGAATTTGAAACATTCTTTATGTCCGTTCGCGTATTGATTTACTGTTCAAATTAGAACTATAATTTTAACATTATACTGCTTTAAAAAACATTATTGTTCTCATTTTACACTTGTATAAACATACGCAATATAAACATAATTAATAACAACAAAAAAACACAATTTGTACGTTGACCGCCGGAATGAATTCGCAGAAACTAAACGTCGCATTAGGGGCTTTTATCAAAATTTTATTGGGGCGATAATTAAAAAAACTTCACGGGACAATCTCGTATAAACAAAATGTCAAGATTTACGGCGTAAGATTAGATAGGAAACGAATAAAAATATAATATTTGTGTGTTAGAGGAACGAAGGAACCCCCGTACGGACGGCGCCTACCCCATGCCGCGCGGGCACTGCAGCATAAAAACGACAAGTCTGTGATCAGTTGCTCGCTTGTAATGGCTCACTGTTAGATCATGTTTCTATGATATTACTCACTGCTACAGAATGTGAACACTTACTGACTGCTTCACGTTGAATACGTAATCATCTTTATAGTAATTGACACAATCCCTCCGGGGTGTTTTACAGTGGAGATAGACAAACGTCACTTTGAAACTTGCGTTGACCTAAAAGGTAGGAATGAGTCCGAGCTGATGAATGAGGGTTTTCTAAAATGGCGTCCACCAGGTGGCAGCACCGAGTCGTCAGGTCCAGGTAACTGTCAAAGTGCTTATCTTTACTATGAATAGTGAACGATTTTAGTGTTTTTTTTTTATTTTATAATTAAAGCACTGCATTATTGTTTTACCATTGAGGTTGAGTAAATAAAAAAAACTAAATCATATTGTGTTAACAAATTTTTCAACAAGCTTTTTATTGAATAATAAATTTATAAGATAGATATCTTTGTAATTGCTTTTGAATCCCAATACTTTTCCTTAGTAAAAGTGACTTTTGCACCCTCTCTCTTAGCTCAATTTTTAGTTCGGAAACCTTATTCTGACCGTAGTCCATAATAAAATCAATAACACTTCCAATATAACAGAATTTCAATAAACAATAAGTTCGGACCCTACAATTCCATACTATTTGACAGCTGTTTGGACCTGACGCATACGAAGCGCCGCCTGGCGGCAGAAAAAGTATCGAAAACCCTCATTGAATTGAATTGAAATGTATTAATTATAGTGTAAAAAATAGTAAAACAATACCTAATCTAGGAAATACTATAATTAAAATAATATTGGATAGGAGATTTCTGTATTCCGCGAAGATGGAGTTTCCAAGAAAATTTAAAGAAAATAAAAATGCTCTGCATCACCAATAAATCGTCGGCCTACCAGGACACCATAAACCAATTAGGGATGAAACGCCTTACAGCTAATACTTATATACGAGCCAGTCGCAACTAATTGCATTATTTACCCATCCGTGTTCGCATCTGGACAATATTGGCACGATTGCTGAGATCAGAAGGCCATGGTATGAGTCACAGCATCTAACGTCACATTGATTAACAAACTGCCGTTTAAAAACAAGGTAAATGATTATAGAAATCAATAATGCACATATCATCGTCTCCTTTGTGTTAAGATGTCGTTGTAATTAATGACTTCTTTGGTTTCCTGGATTCCTGGTAGGTAACGTAGCCTTGTTCATAAAAAAATATAGTAGGTTATTATTACTTTTTTTCAATAGGTTGATAAATTACCTAAGTATGTAGAAATCAGTTGAAGGTGTTGCATAGTTTTATCTAAGCAGTTCCTTGACAAATGCAAGTAACTAATAGGGTCATCCTTCTTTGCCTAAAAATCACTCACATAATTTAGAATAAATAGTGCGGGCTGTAAATTGAGTTTTTTTTAACAATATGAACTTATGTCTTATTTCTTACAAATGTCAAAATAATTTTAATCGTGTTTGTTTTTATTAATAACTGGTTTGTTGTTTTTTTGCCCCTGACTCCTGACTCATAGGTACTTCAAATACGCGTTGGGTATTTCTCTTTTCCACCTACATAGTACCTAGATAGATATACATAACTAGTAGATACTCCCACACTAATGAAATCGCTCAATCAATCTCAGATACTGCCTAGTAGGCTTTTATTTTGTTTGTGTATTTCTTCTCACACGTCTCGTGTCTAATTAAGCAGAACATCGTCACTGTAGTTTATAATCCCAGTATCTCCCATTAGGCACTCCCACGCTTTGATGGTAGCCTGGTAGTAACGGTATCAATGTGACTGATTGCTCAACACTTTTAGAACAAACAAGCTTACCTACTGTGAAAATAACATAACACTTTATGGGCACAATATTTTTTTAGTATTCATATTTAGTGAAGTTTAACGCAATTTTCAGTATCTAGTTTTATAATATTGAATTATACAGCTGATTAAATTAATAAGTCAGTAAATGGTATTTTTTGGCACTGCGGTATTCAAATCTAATTATTCAAAAGCCCCCTGCGATTATTAAAATGATCAATGATAACAATATTTTTTTTATGTAAATGACTAAAATCTAAACAATATTTATGTAATGGTCGCTCAATTAAGGTTAGAAAAAATAATTCACGCCGCGCCGTGCGTCTATAAAATAAACTATACGCTGTTATAATTTGTTATGGACTTCCTAGGTTAATATTAACATACTAAAATCTTTGATAATTCAATACATAAGCATTTTATTTAAAAACTTAAGGACGTAAGGTAGGTAAGGCATAGTCTACACTGTTGAACGATAGGCAGTTTTGTAATAGCAAAAGGATGTGATTCAATCGCCAATCGTAAATAGGTCGGCGTAACTGATGCGATGATTTTCTTAAAGCTCCAAAGATCTGAGAATAATGTCTGTGTGAAAAAATTAAAGATAATCAGGTGTTATACGATTAGGAAATGAAGATACTATTCAAACGAGGTCTCCACAAAAATGTAGCGCACGGCAATTACATGTAGTTTAGACCCACTGATGTTGATAAAATGAATGTTTGTTTATTTTTTTACTACAAACGGTAGCCTAACTAACGAAGGTGATAGAAAACCACCCATATGGCTCTATTTCTTAAAGTAAAACCATAAAATTATCTCCGAAAATGAGATAAAAAGCCTATAGGCGCACATTTTAGTGCGTAAAAATTATTGTGTCATAAAGTTTTAATATTCCATTAAATGATAAAAAGGCGATATTCCGTACTTGTGCACCGAGGTTAACGTCTCTAAGTTGCCATTTTGATAATAATTCTTATCTGGACACTGCCATCGGTGATAAAATGTCCGTGTTTTTTAAACGACCGCTTTAATTCCGAGTAAATATGCTCAAGAATACTCAAGATAGACGTTAGTTTATACTGAAGTTTATGAATTAATTCAGAATTAGACGGACGGCTTAAATTATTTGGTATCGTGTTTCTTTGAGCGGTGTCTAGAAGTAGTAGCCGTAGTGGGACCAATATAAAAATAATTTCTATAAATTATTCTAATCTTGATTTTATGCTGATACTCTATCCTTTTTGGTGTAATAAAAATATGTTTTATGGAAACAGAAAATCATTATAATTTTCTAACATAATTAATATATGTTTTTGAGCTTTATATTATACCGAGATATTTGCCCCCCATAGGGGGAGGCCTACGTTCAGCAGTGGTCGGCAATAGGCTGATATGATGATACGTTTTAGCTAATATGCAAAATATATTTTTATGAATTTTCCTTTACAATTTGGACTAGATACTGTATACAGGAATTCTAATCACCCGCCAAGAACTGTTACAGGTCCTTTTGTTGATATCTAAACATACATAAATATTATAATCTCCTAAAATGGAAAAATGCTGTGTTTTCTCGCACAGTTAGCTATTTATCAGAATATTAGAATTATAAAACTCCAAGAGAAGAAACCGCAATACACGCGTTGCACTTATGCACATTTTTACCATATTTGTGCATAGGTGATGCATATGTATGCGCTTGCGCACTCGAGTGTTCATAATGCGTAATTAATTAATCACAAGCGGGTGTGTCTTTTTTAATAACTGCTGAGTATACAATATTATGTACAAAGTGATGAGGTTTCTTTCACTTGTTAAATTATGTAATCAATTAAAATACAATAACTAAATGTAGAAAAACTGCCTTTAGCTAGATTTTATTTTACTAAAACTTAAAACTCAGTGCCTGAAAGTACGTGAACAGTTAAGTCCGTAATTGTTATTTGTACTACAAAGCTCTGTGTTCATTTTCCATCGTTTCATGCAGGAAGTGTCAGCACCACACATTTTAATGATAGATGCACACTTTACACTTTAACATTCCTCGCTGTAACTCCATTTTCAAAGCCATGCGCGCGCGCACCGCCTGCGTTTAATGCCTGCCGTTTATCAATGCTTTGATGGTTGAGTTAGAACTCGTCTCACATCGTCGTATGCCGCTGCAGTGTCACCGACAAACACTGACATCCAGAATACATGAATTATTCTGTCAGTGCATCGTCATAATAGAGGTCACACGTTTCAGGACGCCACCGTCCTACTCTTTTAGTAAATAATTACGCCGGAAGCCGCCCATAACGCGGCGCACTTAATATAAATCATCCACTTAACACTTTTTTTTAAACTGGAAAACGCAGCGACAATATCATCTAAATATACCAGGAACGCATAAAAAGTTTAGAGTTTATTTTGGTGTACGGCGATGAGAAAGTATGCGGGACGGCGTGAGCTACGAGCGCTGTCCCAGCAGTGGACGCTGCCCGTCCATCATAGCTTCTGTCGTCCTTGTCGCACTCGCCCTCAGCGGCCACTGTCTCTCTCCTGCCAGCCATGCGTGAATAGCTTGAAACAATCACGTTTATTTTTGAAATTCGAACCTTATTTGAATAGTGTTGCGACTATATTTTCGACTATCTTTATGCATCGACTCAAAATCTAATTAATGTGAAATTAACTTCACAAGAATTATGTGTAGCTGATTCCCTCTGATATAGAAATAACTAATATCATTAAAGCATTTCTTAAAGTAAAAACTGCAATGCGATATTATCCCTTCGATAAAAGCTACATCGGCGGGGACGATATAACATTTTTATTTTTACCTTAATTTCTGGCCATTTTTTGTTTCGATATTGAAAAATGTCGTCGGATGCATCACTGACGGGCTGCGGATGTTTTTTTAACTTTATTTTTTTCGTGGAATGACACAGAAAAGCTTTTTGTGTGACGTGCGTTATCGCGAGATACAAAAAGTTTGCGAATGTCTTGCAGCCTCGACTTTGTATTCAAATTGCCGAAATGTTCGCTAAAATACACAAATAATGTCTGGAGTTTGTTTTGATTTTGGAAATTCATGAGATAGTATAATTAGATAGATGGATAGCTGTGAAATCTACACACAGATGTATTTTTAATAGTAGTACGTATATAATTAAGTGTGTGACTACACATTACACTTTAGTGAACTATTAATAAGTGATATGTTTTGAGTTCTGCCACCTACTGGCTGAAACATATTGCTAACGACAGCCGTGCCTGCTAATATAGAGTGCTAATATAATCGGAATTATTCTTCAGCAAGTTAGCATTTTTTGCAACGGAATTAGCATTAATTTTATTGGTATTTATCTGTATGTTTAAGTTTAAAAGGTCATGTTTGTATGTCAGGTGTAATAGGCTCATAGAAAATGACGTGTTTCTTGCTGCTTATATAAATAAGTATTGGTCCTTTCAATTTTTACTGAAACTTTATCTTCGATTAATAAACAAATCATAATATTAATGATGTTTTCCTGCATAAATTAAAGGCACAATAAAATGTTACTCACCTATTAATAATGCTAATTGATTTTTATTCTTAAAGTAGCCTTTTTCAGGTATAAGTACTGATACTCATAAATAAATATTAAAGGTTGGTCGCTCTGTGATAATTATTATTTCAGTGTAACAGGAATTCAAATTCAAAGAGCTAGATAACAAAAGAAAAGTTCCTTTCATTCACTTAGTTATTATAAAAGCAATAAGCTTATTGGAAAATTATTGAACACATTTGCAGCTTACATAAATGCAATAGATAAAACAATTTAAATAAACACCCGCGTTATAATTGAGTGCGACTTTTATCATTATATTTACATACTACATTGCATCTGTACTTACATAAATTCAATATCGAAGAACAAATAAAATTATTCTTATAAAGTACTGAGACTAACGGTAAACTATTATCTCTACATATTTTTATATGTAGGTAACAGGGTTTCTTTAATGGGGAATAATCGAATTAATGTAGTTTTTTGCAATTATAAAGCAGTAGGTTATACAGTTACTTAGTGTAAATTATGTTGGATTCCAAGGACTAACTTTACCACACACGGTCGGGTGGAAATTGTTCCTTTGTAATATTTGTATTTTTATCTGATCCGCACATTAAAAAAAAATACATAACTGATGTCTTTAATAGTCATGCCTTTAACTATTGCATTTCTGAAAATATGCTGTAGGTAGAAATACAATGAAAGTTTCAACTGTCACAAACGGTTATAAAGTCTAAACAGGATTACAATAAAAAAGTAGGTACTTAGCATTTCTATGCCTAATAATTCGTTCGACATAAAAACATACATTTATAAATAAAAAAACATACTAGATACGTCTCGGTCCTCAAAACTAATCACATGCTATAAGTCGGTCGGTACATAAACGTCAGTCCGATTCGTCAAGAAACCCACTGACGTATGTATAATAACATATCCGTATTGTGTCCCCTACGCCTGGCTGCACGGCATTATGTAAACTAAACATTATTCTCTATTAACAATACGCCCTATTAATAACATGAAAGGCACCGTTTTTGTTAAAATTTCAATATTTTACACACCAATTGTTACGGTGGGGTGGCACTGAAAACGGAATTAGGAAAATAGTAATAGATACATCAGTGCTTTCATAAAAAAAAATGCATTTTTTAATCCCAATATTGGCATTAGAATTAAAAATGCATTTTTTTATCATGAACATAAGCCAGAAAGTCTGAACAGTCTCAGCATATTGATGTTGGGTTGCCCGGGTCGGCTGCCGGCTCCTTGTAAAGCTTTGGCACTTCTTGGCATTCGGCTGGACTAGACGCAAAACCATACATACCTTATTGGAAAACGGCTAGTCAGATGATTATCAATGCCGATCAACCCAATCTCTACACTTTTACTAAGTTGCTGTAAGAAAATATCGAGGGATAAAACCGCTTCGTTTATGCGCTGTCATGTTGTACGACAGACCCGCTTCCCGCTCCGCTTATGAGCACCCGCTCCCCGCTCTCAGTGGGCCACACACGTCGCACCACATTACACGCGCGACCGCTCGCACTGTTCGGATGAATTATTAAATATCAAGCAACTACGGCGTTCGGTTACTGCGCTGTTTGCACTCTTTGATCTAAGGAACTGCTGGCTTTTGTTGCATGAATGTCTTGGACCATTTTGTTGAGGATAATTATTGATCTTGCATTCATTTAATGTTTGTTAATTCATTGCTAAGTTGGTCTAGTGTTTGCAAGATGTACCATTGATCATGGTTATTAGTAGCTAGTTTCCCTGATATTTAGAAGGATCCCTGGTATCAGATTTTTTTACCAGCATATTCAACATACACCACCCTATCACTTGGTATATAAAATAACTGACAACACACGGCATGCATTTGTCTGTAGCCTCTGTAGGTAACACACTCTCAATTTCCTAGGATTCGTAAATTAAAAGTAATTAAGAAAACCAACATTACCTACGAACTTATCCGGCAAACCAAAACCAAAATTAACTGATTTAAATTAATTATGCGACATTAGCGCTTAACGATTATATGTTTGCATGTTCATGAACTCGATGCCTATTTACAGAGTTCTTTATATCCCTTAATTAAGTAAATTAAACTATTTAACTATAAATGTACCGCGGAGGTGGTTCACTCCTCTAGAACATCAGTATTCAATACCTAGGTCTTATGGTGAAGTTTACAGCTGATTTGGAGCGCAGTCATTGTATTACAAATACTAGAATACATTTGGCTGTCTAGACATTGAGATTATTGAAATGTTTGTTTGTAATCGTACTGGGTTGTTGCTATGAGCTCGATGCAATTTTAGAAGGCTTCGAGACGTGATAAAGCTAGCTACATATAATCTTGATTTTAATATAGGAATTCTCTCATATATTCAATAAATACTCATTTTATTTTGATTCCTAAAGGCGCTCTTGAAAAAATATAGAGATTTTACTATATTTTTTGTTAATACAGACCTAACAAACAATTAACATTAAAAACGGCATTTTCATAGAGTAGTATACTTTCTTCAATACCTCATTTTGAACAATATAACCGCATTTTCTATTGGAAATATAGACATAGTTTATTATCACCAAAGTGTACATAGTGCTTAAAATATCACAATCAGGTTATACTTGAACTAACTAACTTATAACAAATACTTCGGTATATTTTGTGCCCATTAAGCTTTGTATAAGCTACAGTGTTGCCACAAACACGCAAATGTCACAGTTTATTAAATAAATATCACCATAAGTGTCATAGAACAGAGGTCGGTTGGATAAATTGCACAGTGCTTAGTTAACGTAGGTTTGCCCGACAGGAATTATGAGGTATTGCAGTATTTAGATATTTAACACTTAGGCGAGACTTTTGCATAATTCAGGTAAAGGGCGCTTACGGGTAGATCATTTAATCATGTAGTGGTATTCAGAAACTGGTGGTTAAGCTCTGCAAATGGGATATGGCCGAGGAACTAGGTTTCTTCTGATATTCTTGATATACCTACTTGTCATTATTTAATTATAAGTTGATTTTCATACTTTGCCAAGCCTTCTGTAGGCTACACAAAAACGTAATAACTGTTAGTGGGTTGCAGTGTATTACTACCATCGTGTATCTTCTTCCTTATGGCCTGAGTAAGAGTTCAGTATTTTAATAAGCAAACCGCTATTACCAGGCTAACATTACAAACTGTTTGATTTCTATCAACCCTTTGATCCAAGATGGCCGCCGCCATCCCGCAGGTCAGCGCGCGGTAGCTCAAATTATGGATATGACAACAGGTTACAGCCTCGCACATATCCTACCTATAAATATGTATGTAAATCTCGCTATAATCGAATAAACATCGTGCCCCGTCCGCCATATTGAATAATTCATCCAGCAAATTGTAATATTATACAGATTACATTGAAATTTGTCGCCGTGAACGCGTTCGCGCATTCGTTATGCAATCGCAACGTGAAAATTTTGCGTTTCGCACGAGTCGCGGGCGAGCGGTCCTCCGAGGCGAGGATTAGACGAAAAGATAGGCCTTTGTTTATGCAAGTGCAGTACTGTTAGGAATTTCCTAGTTCTGGGAACGGAGCCTCACAAAGCTATGGTTGATCCGTTTTCTATTCCACTTACTCTTTGCATTGTCGACTCTTATTTATTCGGTAGAATAAGTATGCTGGTGATTTGCTGTCTTAAAATAGGAGCTCGATGTGGATTTCTTCCATTTTGCCGTATACAATGCTAATTTAAAGCATTAGGTTTATTCTTTAACACTTCAAAATATCCGCATAAGTTTTTTGCACTATTCAAGACAGAAACATTCCAATACCTAGTCATAATTGGAAACTCCACACCTCTAAGCCGTGGCAAAGGTTGGATCATAATTACATAGATATGGCAATCTCCTAAGGCTTCATAAAGTGGTCCTCGATCGCTATCAGGCTGTACAATATTGCATCGGAGTGCAGTTACCGTATCTGTGCAATATGCAAACTGCACTAAGAGATTACTGACGCACTCGGCTAGCGGGGATGCTGTCAATTCTATCACTTGCCTGATAATAGTGAAGTTTATGTATCTGCTTGTATGGAAAAATGTTTTGTTTTGTGGTAAGGCACCATACGTTTAGGAAATTGATTAAGGTACTGGTTTAGGGAAAAATGGATGCGGCTAGGAATTACTCCCCTTTGTTTGAGAGTTTTAAGTTGCAAAGAAAAATTTATTTTTCATAAGGAACTATTAATTCGTCTTCATTTTATCTTGATACCTCTATGTAGGACTTGGCTTTTTCCATGTTCTTCATCCAAATTACGCCCCTGGTGTCTAGTGTCTGCTCTAGATTATTTCGCCAAAAATGATTTTTATAATCAAGTTTCCAGTGGTACTTCATTTAATTAAATATTACTTATCATTGTTTTCTCACAACTGATTGACTTACATCAGACCACACCGCGCACGGTACAAGACGCCACCATTCCTACCACATTACCATACCATAAGCAACAGTTTACTAGAAACGCCATACGAACACCATAGCTGAATACATAGCCTTCATTATATTGTATGATTTTGACGCATATTAATGTTTATTTAATATCAGGACACTGTGAAAGTCACGTATGTAGCGGTACTGTTTGACTTATAGCGAGAGGTGGCGCCGCGCGTCGCAACTAGGCGCCGCGACGCATACTAATATTACTAACATATGATGCATATTTCTATGGAAGAATATTTTTAGTGCTTTTTTTAGTATGGAGTTTAGTTTGTCGGTTTCTACAAGGATTTTTAAATGATTGTTTAAGTAGCGTTGAATGATAATAGCGATTTTGATGGAATCAACTCGAAGTTCAGTAAAAGTGTTAGGTTCAGTATCATTTTTTTTAAAAAAAGCTCTTATTCAATGGATAAACATTAAAATATCTTCGTGCTAAATACTACTGGGCAAATGGCATTATGTATTTGCTGCAAGCTCAGGTACCTTCTACCTATTTCAACAAATTCCATTAGATAAATAGCAAAATCAGTTAAAATCAGGCTAGTCAGATGATTATCAATGCCGATCAACCCAATCTCTACACTTTTACTAAGTTGCTGTAAGAAAATATCGAGGGATAAAACCGCTTCGTTTATGCGCTGTCATGTTGTACGACAGACCCGCTTCCCGCTCCGCTTATGAGCACCCGCTCCCCGCTCTCAGTGGGCCACACACGTCGCACCACATTACACGCGCGACCGCTCGCACTGTTCGGATGAATTATTAAATATCAAGCAACTACGGCGTTCGGTTACTGCGCTGTTTGCACTCTTTGATCTAAGGAACTGCTGGCTTTTGTTGCATGAATGTCTTGGACCATTTTGTTGAGGATAATTATTGATCTTGCATTCATTTAATGTTTGTTAATTCATTGCTAAGTTGGTCTAGTGTTTGCAAGATGTACCATTGATCATGGTTATTAGTAGCTAGTTTCCCTGATATTTAGAAGGATCCCTGGTATCAGATTTTTTTACCAGCATATTCAACATACACCACCCTATCACTTGGTATATAAAATAACTGACAACACACGGCATGCATTTGTCTGTAGCCTCTGTAGGTAACACACTCTCAATTTCCTAGGATTCGTAAATTAAAAGTAATTAAGAAAACCAACATTACCTACGAACTTATCCGGCAAACCAAAAACCAAAAATTAACTGATTTAAATTAATTATGCGACATTAGCGCTTAACGATTATATGTTTGCATGTTCATGAACTCGATGCCTATTTACAGAGTTCTTTATATCCCTTAATTAAGTAAATTAAACTATTTAACTATAAATGTACCGCGGAGGTGGTTCACTCCTCTAGAACATCAGTATTCAATACCTAGGTCTTATGGTGAAGTTTACAGCTGATTTGGAGCGCAGTCATTGTATTACAAATACTAGAATACATTTGGCTGTCTAGACATTGAGATTATTGAAATGTTTGTTTGTAATCGTACTGGGTTGTTGCTATGAGCTCGATGCAATTTTAGAAGGCTTCGAGACGTGATAAAGCTAGCTACATATAATCTTGATTTTAATATAGGAATTCTCTCATATATTCAATAAATACTCATTTTATTTTGATTCCTAAAGGCGCTCTTGAAAAAATATAGAGATTTTACTATATTTTTTGTTAATACAGACCTAACAAACAATTAACATTAAAAACGGCATTTTCATAGAGTAGTATACTTTCTTCAATACCTCATTTTGAACAATATAACCGCATTTTCTATTGGAAATATAGACATAGTTTATTATCACCAAAGTGTACATAGTGCTTAAAATATCACAATCAGGTTATACTTGAACTAACTAACTTATAACAAATACTTCGGTATATTTTGTGCCCATTAAGCTTTGTATAAGCTACAGTGTTGCCACAAACACGCAAATGTCACAGTTTATTAAATAAATATCACCATAAGTGTCATAGAACAGAGGTCGGTTGGATAAATTGCACAGTGCTTAGTTAACGTAGGTTTGCCCGACAGGAATTATGAGGTATTGCAGTATTTAGATATTTAACACTTAGGCGAGACTTTTGCATAATTCAGGTAAAGGGCGCTTACGGGTAGATCATTTAATCATGTAGTGGTATTCAGAAACTGGTGGTTAAGCTCTGCAAATGGGATATGGCCGAGGAACTAGGTTTCTTCTGATATTCTTGATATACCTACTTGTCATTATTTAATTATAAGTTGATTTTCATACTTTGCCAAGCCTTCTGTAGGCTACACAAAAACGTAATAACTGTTAGTGGGTTGCAGTGTATTACTACCATCGTGTATCTTCTTCCTTATGGCCTGAGTAAGAGTTCAGTATTTTAATAAGCAAACCGCTATTACCAGGCTAACATTACAAACTGTTTGATTTCTATCAACCCTTTGATCCAAGATGGCCGCCGCCATCCCGCAGGTCAGCGCGCGGTAGCTCAAATTATGGATATGACAACAGGTTACAGCCTCGCACATATCCTACCTATAAATATGTATGTAAATCTCGCTATAATCGAATAAACATCGTGCCCCGTCCGCCATATTGAATAATTCATCCAGCAAATTGTAATATTATACAGATTACATTGAAATTTGTCGCCGTGAACGCGTTCGCGCATTCGTTATGCAATCGCAACGTGAAAATTTTGCGTTTCGCACGAGTCGCGGGCGAGCGGTCCTCCGAGGCGAGGATTAGACGAAAAGATAGGCCTTTGTTTATGCAAGTGCAGTACTGTTAGGAATTTCCTAGTTCTGGGAACGGAGCCTCACAAAGCTATGGTTGATCCGTTTTCTATTCCACTTACTCTTTTGCATTGTCGACTCTTATTTATTCGGTAGAATAAGTATGCTGGTGATTTGCTGTCTTAAAATAGGAGCTCGATGTGGATTTCTTCCATTTTGCCGTATACAATGCTAATTTAAAGCATTAGGTTTATTCTTTAACACTTCAAAATATCCGCATAAGTTTTTTGCACTATTCAAGACAGAAACATTCCAATACCTAGTCATAATTGGAAACTCCACACCTCTAAGCCGTGGCAAAGGTTGGATCATAATTACATAGATATGGCAATCTCCTAAGGCTTCATAAAGTGGTCCTCGATCGCTATCAGGCTGTACAATATTGCATCGGAGTGCAGTTACCGTATCTGTGCAATATGCAAACTGCACTAAGAGATTACTGACGCACTCGGCTAGCGGGGATGCTGTCAATTCTATCACTTGCCTGATAATAGTGAAGTTTATGTATCTGCTTGTATGGAAAAATGTTTTGTTTTGTGGTAAGGCACCATACGTTTAGGAAATTGATTAAGGTACTGGTTTAGGGAAAAATGGATGCGGCTAGGAATTACTCCCCTTTGTGTTTGAGAGTTTTAAGTTGCAAAGAAAAATTTATTTTTCATAAGGAACTATTAATTCGTCTTCATTTTATCTTGATACCTCTATGTAGGACTTGGCTTTTTCCATGTTCTTCATCCAAATTACGCCCCTGGTGTCTAGTGTCTGCTCTAGATTATTTCGCCAAAAATGATTTTTATAATCAAGTTTCCAGTGGTACTTCATTTAATTAAATATTACTTATCATTGTTTTCTCACAACTGATTGACTTACATCAGACCACACCGCGCACGGTACAAGACGCCACCATTCCTACCACATTACCATACCATAAGCAACAGTTTACTAGAAACGCCATACGAACACCATAGCTGAATACATAGCCTTCATTATATTGTATGATTTTGACGCATATTAATGTTTATTTAATATCAGGACACTGTGAAAGTCACGTATGTAGCGGTACTGTTTGACTTATAGCGAGAGGTGGCGCCGCGCGTCGCAACTAGGCGCCGCGACGCATACTAATATTACTAACATATGATGCATATTTCTATGGAAGAATATTTTTAGTGCTTTTTTTAGTATGGAGTTTAGTTTGTCGGTTTCTACAAGGATTTTTAAATGATTGTTTAAGTAGCGTTGAATGATAATAGCGATTTTGATGGAATCAACTCGAAGTTCAGTAAAAGTGTTAGGTTCAGTATCATTTTTTTTAAAAAAAGCTCTTATTCAATGGATAAACATTAAAATATCTTCGTGCTAAATACTACTGGGCAAATGGCATTATGTATTTGCTGCAAGCTCAGGTACCTTCTACCTATTTCAACAAATTCCATTAGATAAATAGCAAAATAATTAACTTTTCCCGTTTCATAAATACTAAAACAAATATAATCAATATTCAACAAATACCAGGCTTCCAGAAAGTCCAAGAATACCTCTAATTAAATTCCCACAGTTTAAAATAAATATTCAAAGCGTTTACAATAAATCGGCAGCGTGGCCATAATCCCTTGTGCCGTTAATAGCCCTATAAATCTTCGGTAATCGATCACCAACGTTCTATGCTCTCCTGGTATCCGTAAGTGGTACTTAATAAGTAATTATTGCTGTCAAGTGGCTACAACTGGAAATTTTAAGTACATGATCTTAGTTAAATTGTGATATATCCTGACGATTTTAATGCAGTTATTTATAGAGAAAAAACCTTAAAACGTATCAAAACTTTTTTTCAGTGGCTGAAGTATATTCTAAATCTAAATCTAGTAGAGTAAGAAATGCCCACAAAAGGGTATGTTCGCCGGTCCAGCCTTAAATTAAGATATACCTACTCAAGAATGTAGGCTTTTTGTAATAAAAGTATAGTATCAAAATACTGCAAAAAAAGAACACTAATCGTCTCGGAAGATCGTTTGGGTGCTTAGTAACAGACAACAAAAAATCATCGATAGGAATTGTTTGCATTAAATTAATGATAGAACATTTTATTGATACTCTAACAAATGTACAATACCTAAAGCAAAGCAACGGCCATTTTTTGCCACACTTTTTATATCTGAACTATAATATTATACATATATTTTATCCTGTTCGATATTTCCTACTGGGGGCCGTTTTTTCGTGCGGTAACCACAATGGGCCTACGTCAATATTTGTTTGGACGTCCGCGGCGCCGTAACGCCCCATTTTGCCTCTTCATTATAACCATAATGCGTGTTTTATTGAAAACTAAACGCCCACTGTAATTTGTTAAGATGCACTGATCTTAATGTGATGTAGAATTAATCTGTAAAAGTTGAGCCAAGTTCGGCAAATTCAGGATTTAGAGTATTCAATATTCAGTTGGAGTTTGTAATTTTAAGAGCTAAGTATCTTGCATTGAAACTTTGAATTAAAAGTATTTTTTATTTATAGGTAAACAAATGTTAAAAGAGAATAGTGTTAGATTTCCCATTTCCCTATTGCTTAAACTTACCGAGGTATAAAGTATCAATAAGATTTTTATTACCGAACATAATACTTACACTCTCATTTTCAATCAAATTCTTTAGCAAAAAGGAAACTAAGCATGTAATTAATATTATTGCAAAAACCAGTAACGATTAAAAGTTTAAAGGTGCAATATTAATAGTAAGTTAAGTTTCCCTATCTAGGTTACAATTTATTACAATTAGCTAGATATTTATAACAAAATTGTTTTCTTTCTTATTATTGCAACAATGTAGGACTACCCTTGTAGAAAATGTTAATTGCAATAACTATGCGAAGCTATACATAAATATAATAAATAAATTAAGCTTTAATAAAACAATTTCAATTGCTAACATTCTCGCTAATGTTTTATAGCCGAGTTTAATTTTTTCTATAACCTCGCACCTCAGTGTCGTAAAGAACTTGGCTCGTTTTTCTACATAAGAGTTGCGTTTTTATAAGCCAAGAATGCCCCTTTTTCTTTGCTTTACCGACAATAGCGATGGCTCATTAAATTTACTAACATGGATATCATAAAAACGTAAAGAAAGGACTTTGCCTTAAAAACAAAGGGAAAATTATATTTATTGTCGCATCAAGAAAATTAAACGGCCTCTAATAAAACGGAAATTATTGATCCGTTTGTACATTAATGGGTAATCGACTGTTGGGAAAAGGCTAGGCGTATGTTTTTTTTAATCTTATCAAATTGAGTATTATAAATTGAGCTTACAAAAAAAAACAGATATTTTCATACCACAAAATTAAGCCCATCAGAGAAGACCTTAATTCGACGTTTCATCACTTAATTAAGTTTCCAAAAGCAGTTGTTTAATAGTTAATTATAATCTAATAGCAATGTCATCAACTACTTAGATATTAAGTGTCGCTACTGAACCAATAAACCCATGCTATTTCTGTAACACCATCATAAAAGCCAGATGGATTCACAAATATTTAACTATATCTATTTCATAGGAATATTTGAGGCATATTAATCTTTTTATCTTCTAAAAAAATTGGTCCTTTTGTCACCGAAATATTCTACATACCTGTCTAGAGGAACAAAGGATTAATTGGTTGGTTTTTCATATGCAGTTACTATTTTTAAGTTTAGGCTATGAATATCGGCAGCATGGATTGTTCTATCTAAAAAAAAGTTGGACATTTTGCATCAAAGATTTTGGCCTTTGAATCATTTGCATTGCAATTTTTAAGGTCTCTTCCATAAGATAAAACTTGAGCGAAAAGTGCTTGTGTGACTTGTTGGTGTGGGACGAAAAATACATCTCAGCCTGCTCTCCTTGTGTCTTAAGTCCTGTTATATTGTTTATTTATTGTAAGTTTACTTTATTTATAAATGTGTGCGTAACCCTGTGTGCACGGACAAGTTAAAACTAAAAACAAATACGTGCGTAGGCGTCGCCGGACGGCGCGTAGGGTGACCAACTAACAAACTGGTTTGTGGACACTTAGTGACCGCTCCGGGTTCGTTTCATATGCCATTGTTTATTTATACTAATGTTTGTTTTAATAATGTATGTTCTGAGGTTATTGATTCTATTGTTATTGGCTCTTATTGGAGCGCAACACTGTATTTATTGATTTAACCTCGTTTACATTTCCCGAAACAAGTTCATTTGATTATACCAATACTTTTACTGTTAGAATTTTATGGGAATATGTTAGTAGTTTCATGTTATGCAATCATATGCCGAGCCTATTCCTAGATATGTGGTCAGCTTCCAGTCTGGCCAGAAACATGTTAGTACGCAAATATGCTGCGTTTTGCAAACATCAGATTGACATCTCGCATACTATACAGGAGCTGCAAACTCGTATCTACCGCGAGTCGAAGCTCAGCCATCGAGATATGCGGCGGATTATTATCTACTTTTATCCATAATTATAATTTATTATTCGCATCTGCCTGTGTACACGCCAATCAATTCAGTTTTCATCGTGTCCCTTATCCTGGCATCTATAAGATCCGTATCTCCAAAGACGACAAGCTTGTGGACCGTCGATAACTTAGCCTGGTTTTATCTTACATCTAAAATCCTCACAATTTTTACGTGGTACATTCGCGAAGGTATCGCGTCTAGATATCACTGAATAAATTAATGGTCGCCCAGGCTCCGACTATCTTTGCTCGTGGTGCAGCCCACGGGCTTTTACATGTAAAATATCGACTTGTAACCCGATACTGGGTACGTAGGACGCACCAAACGCTGTCACTTGACAACGTTTTGTGCCTTTTTTGTTACTTTATGTACCGTAGAGGTTCAATAGGCACTGGTAACAAGACAACTGACATCTGATAGGGTAAGGTCTGGTTGTCATACAATGTTGTGTTTGTCTTATTGATAAAGTAACATGACTTCAATGTTAGGCGTTTAAGACACAAGTATAAAATGTTGTTGTTGAGATAACTTTATCTTTGTTATCGTTACTTAAAACACTTCATGGTAAATAACAAGTTTTTTGTTTCGTGGTTCAGTAAATCGTTATACAAAATTGAGGTAGGCAAAGAGCTCCAAGCTGCTTAACATAATATGCCATTTAAAGATATTTTATCTTACGGTAGGATCAGAATTTCTATTAATCTATGGATCGTTAGCTTATGCAAATAGTGTAGAATATAGGCGTTCGTACAAAACCCACGGCATGTGGAATGTGTACATTATGCATATGATTGGTTATTTAGGTTACACAGATCAGCAGATAAACGATTGCTAAACCGACTATGCTCATTCTGTTAGAGTTGCGATAGGCCTACTTCGCACAGGGAAAAATTTCAATGAGCCGTGTTCATCCTTTAGTTTAGCGGATTTGAAACTGTTTGTGGTCATAGTGTGATGGTTGTGTTAGTGTAGGAATATGTCTACAAATCAAAGCAAAAGTTATAGTTGGAAATTATTTATTTTTAACGTAGATTATGCCCCTACTTTATAAGATTTCAGTCAAATAAATACACGATGATTTTAAATTAAATATATCACTAAAATTGTACAACGTTTAAGCTATTTACAGTATATCACAAAAATATTATATCGAAACTGCGTCCCTAGCGTATATTAGTATCACTTCTACTTACAGTCTGTCCTTCCGAATGGAATACGTCAGATCGGTGTCACTGCACTGCGACGCGTATCCGACACAAATGCTACAACTACTGCAGGACTATACAAGCGTTACACTGCACGCACAATCACTGACAGTTCAGAGCTTCTCGAAGGCGCGCGAGTTGGTGAGCATCTCGCGCGTCAGCCGCCACACCTGCTTGGCGGCGTTCTCCAGCGCCGTCGGAGACTTGCCCTTGAAGAGGTCCACGTGCGGCAGGAAGTAGTGCGGGCAGCGCCGGCACTGCAGCGACGAGATCAGCTGCAGGAAGATGCCGTTGATGCGGTCCCCGATGGCCACCTCGTCCCACTCGTGCTCCCGCGGGTGCTTCTCGCACTCGTACAGCAGCAGCGTCTTCATGTGGTAGCACGTCACCGGGTTGCCCGGCAAGTCTAAGTGCCGGTCCCGAATCGTCTTTAGGATACTAAGACATTTTCGCCGACAACCACCCTGCAGTAAACGGTTCTCCGCCTCGAAGAAACTTAACACCCACGCATCACCTTCCATTGCGGAATTCTTTCCTTGTAGCGCGAGACATTCTTTAGATAGCAAGTCGAAGCCTTCAGTTTTGACTTCAGCTACAATATTAGGGTGTGGCCAGGGGATGGCAGGCAGCGGCCAGTGCGCGGCCGAGCGCGGCCACAGACCGGCGCATTTGAATGCCGGCGTTATTTGCACGATGTACCTCTCGCGAATGCGTAGCTTCACTTCAGTAGTCTCAGCGATCATTTTGACACAATCTCTGTAGGAACATTTGTCACAAGCCTGCGCTACCAAGGTTTGGAACCTGGAGCGGATCTTCCTGGCGGACAGGTAGCCCGACGCGGTGATGAACTCCACCCACAGGGACATGGAGCGCTTCCTGCCGTCGCTCAACTTGAGCACGGCGCAGCCCGGCAGCGACCCGTCGTCCACAAAGTTCAGGACTCCCATTTGATTCAAGTAAATAACGATCTCGAACTCATGAGGCGAAACCACTTCCAAGCCGTCAAAACGTCCATTGTAGTCGGTGAGCGAGGAGATGAACCTGGGCTCCTGCAGCTCCACCTCCTTGAGCACATCCTGCACTATCCGGCAGACCTCGTGGATGGTCTTGGTGATCTGCGCCTTCCTGTTGGCGACGCGCTCGTTGTAGTACTTGTTCATCTGGTAGACGAGCTTGGATTGCGCCGCCATCATCTCGGGAGGCACGAGCATGGTGACTGCGTGGCGAGTCTACGCGGAGTGCATCACGCCGGCGGCGGTGTACGCACGCGCACGGCACGCGGTTCTTTGCCGACTGAGCCATGTCGGTCACCCGACTGTGAAGCCGGGCACGCCCACCCCGGTGCGTGCCAGCGAATGAGGTGGGCGGACGCCGTCTCGTTCGCGCAGGAGGGGCTCGGAGGCGTGCCGGAAAGGGACGCAGCGATGTCCCTTAGCCGGGCGCGTATTGATCGGGCGCCGCCCCGCGTAGGTATCGCGAGGTGTTGGTACTGACATGATTGCGTTAGTTCGGCGCTCGTTAATTCGGTAGCTGTAACAAGTTTGGCTCTATTAATGACGATATTTTTTATGGCGGCTCGTTATCTTGATTCTAATTGGGCCTATTAATTCAATTTTAGGCGGCTCAGGATGTTGTGGATAGGTATCCTAACTAGATAATTGGGTAATTTTTAATTTAATGCCTACATTGTGTTTACACGAGCGGATGGTTGGTATAAATATTGAATTAGTTTTGATTAGTGTTGCCTACGATCATGTGAAATACGGTGCACAAAAAACAATCGATATTTTTTTAACATTTGCTAATTGGGATGTTTCTTAAACCATATTTTAGTAAAAGTAAAATACATAAGTACTTACGCTGTTTCATACATAGCCTGAAAAAAAAACTCTATTTAACTCTAATAACTAGATATGTAAATAAAGAAGTAACTCCTATAGAAATAACCCATTTCAATACCAAAGAGCATTCCTGAATAAGTAGAGTTTTTATACGGACTTTTTAAAATAGGCATTTTTTTATTTAATTTTCATACCGGATAATGAAGTGGAAATTATATTGGAAACAATTATTCAGTTTACCTATGGCGTTATTTTCGTCGCTGAAGTGCCTACTTAGTGTATAAAAAATATAAAGTATCAAACCCTATTTGGATCCTTACCTAATTTATCCTTAATCTAGTTATCGGCACGCATATTGAGCCCTGACCGTCACCTGAGCAGAAGCGATTTATCTGTTTATTGCCTTATGTGTACAGTGCGCAAAGCGATCCCCACTCTTCCGCCGAGAGCTCAATATCCGTGCCGATAACTATACCTACAAGTAGGTAGGCATTTACCTAATTTATTTGTCATTTTTATCCGGACAGCCGAGAAGACTTTTTATGGTAAAAACTAGAATTAAAAAAGTGGAAGAATCTATACATATTTTTTTGACCATAAAATTATAACAGCTTATAATAAGTAACTTCAAATACTTACCTACTGAGGTACCTATTATAAGTGTTGAAATTTTTGTGTTTCATGTTTTCCAATAAGAAGTTTGCGTCTAACATTTTCAAGTAGAACTTCTCCTCGAACCCCCTACTTCCATAAACAAAAACAGCACCAACAAACAAACTAATTTAAATAACTCTCACATTCTCTAGGGCTTCATAAACTGTAGGAGCTAGAACAATCCTCAAAGATTCAGTCCGCGTCCCTAAGGTGAGAAGATGTCCAAGTTTAGCTATACACCGCCGGGCTATTTCGGTCACAGCGCGATTGATGGCTCCGAGGCGCGTGATGGATGGCACGACGGCCCCTGATTTACGTCCCGGCTCACTCCACGCGATTCATGCGAGCCTAGTACTCAGACGGGATGGTTTGGGATCGGAGGGAGACGGAAAAGGAAATAAACTTGGAATAACAAGGAATTTTAATCGTAGCAATAATTTTATTAAATTAAACGTTATGGGTTGGCTATTTTTGTGGTTTGGGTTTTTGTTTTGGTTATTAATTCTAGCGGGTGTAGGGTTGTGGTCTTTATATAACTTAAGATTAGGCTAGTGATGATTGATAGCTGTGCCTGTACTTACCCAAACTTTACTGATAAATACTTACCACTAGACTATGTATTCTGTAAGATATTTATGAAAAACTGCTGAAAATTCACATCTTTACGTCCAGGTTCGCAACGCCTCATTCTGAAATTCGTATTGTGTTTGATTCAACTTTTGTTGAAAACGCTTTTACACAGCATAGAACTATGTCTGTAAGTTATTGCGATATATGAACACTCAGAGTTCTAAATAATCTTGGATGGTGTGTCTATTAATTTCTTATAAACATGTTCTATGTTTATTTTCTCTAAAATATCATAGATTGAAAGACATTAATGAATGTTTTGCATAAACATGTTAAATTAATGTACCAAACACGAGTCACTAATTTATAACGCTATGAACCCTTCCTATTTCACAACACACGATATTTCCCACAGGAATATAGACTAATATTTTTCACCATAAGCCTCTGAGGAACATAAAAAGATGCCAAAATTTCCCTTCGCTCGGTAACTCGAGTTTATTATTTGATAAAGCCGTCGGTCGGCGGTGCGCATGCGTGAGCGCCACAAAATGGCGGCCGCCACGCCCCGCCCACTTCCGCCGGATGTCCGAGCCTCTCCGCCCTGATGGATGAAACCACCCTTCTAGTAAATTACTTTATTTTTCTCTACATGTAGGTATTATTTGCTTATAACCTACTTGTGTATTTAGAGTTCTAGGGATGCTCAAATTTAATGTAATTGCTTCAATCCTATTTGCTAATAAATACCGGATCATACCTACGTATTTAAAAACCCATTAAAATTTATTTATTGTATAAAAAATATTACAGTACCTACATATTTTGCCATCTTTATTAGAGCTATTAGGTTTGACAGGGATAAAACGAAAATGTAATTCAATTCTAAAGTTAGGTGCCAGTCAAATAACTCAATAAAGTCGTACGATCATTTAAATAGAAAATACTTATACACTATTAAATAGAACAGAAAACAGGATTGCTTGTGCAGATAAAAGGTCCAAGCAATACACACGTTTAAAAAGCCAATGCTTTTCGTTCGCTTCTCTACAAAAACTTAAAATCTGAAACTGAAGACTGAAATTGTTTCTTCCCGGATGTGATAAATCTATTATAGAAGTATTGACAAGAAAACTGCAAGTAAACCAATAAAATTGGCTGCAAAACATAGAAATGGTTTTCTTTGTTTCAACGCTGAAATATAATTTCACATTTTCAAGATACTTAATCGATAAGTAGATAGAGCAATTCATATACCTATTTTTTATTTCACAAAAAGTAAAACGCCATCGAATTTTCTTTTAAATACCTAGACATCAAAGTCCAGACAAATTTATTGTTGACAATAATCTGGTCTTGGACAAAAAAATATATTCACACGATCGAATATTTCAGCTGCACATACCAATACGTTTAGTTTAACAAAAAGCGTTTGTAAATTCACGACGCGACGTTATTGCAATCACGTACGAATATATTAGCGCCGCTCATCTCGCCGAGAGGACCAGAATTTACAACTAGCGTCATGACAAACAGCATTCGCTTCGTTAATTACACTGTTAAATCAAAAATAATTTGAGGAGTCACTCGATTTAATAATAACTGTTGAGACGTCGGGCTGGATTCCGTCGGCGTTCCATCACTGATCTTGTACAAACACAGTGACAGAGCATTGTAGCCAACACGTCTCGGTGGCAGAACCTTATTATTTATTGAGAATTGAATTCGCTATCGTGTTGAGATATGAACGATGCTTACAGACAGACATCTGTCATCCCCCACCGCTGGCGAGCGACTGACGTTTGTCCCACCCTTCTGAGCTCGTGGAGTGGGGGACTCGCTCCGCCCATCCCTGAATACATTTACAAGAGCAATACGTGCCAAGTACTTTCAGCATTACGTTTGAATTTCAACCCTACCGCCTTAAGTTAAAGTTAGTTTTGGATTGGCTCGTATAAAGTTAGGGTTGTACAAAACGAGTGATGTGTTTTTTACCGATTATTTTTCTCGAATGCAAAGATATTTCGGTCGCCTGCCCTCGGTAATTGGATTCAGCATGCGTGGCGATCGGCCGCGTCCTCGGATTGAGACATACACTTGTCTCTTGTAATTATTATAAAGATTTGAGATAATATTCGGATCTCTTTGTTTTGTCGCAACTCCTGCGCCGGTTTTGTATCATTAACGAATTGTTTCTGCGAACGTGCGTTCAACTGCGGCCCTCGTAATGATTAAGATGTTCTTCAAAATCGTGTTTGAAGTAAAAAGTTTATGAAATTATTCTCGGCTTTCAAATTAGTGTAATTTGTTTAGAGTTTTTGATTTTAATTTACACTTCTGACAAAGATATATTGACACTGATTTTTTACGCACATTTTTCGCTTTGATACTCCCACAACAACCCTGTCTACATTCCTAAGCTCATAGTTAACTGTAAACTCACACAAAAACCTGTTTTTCACGGTAGTCGTAACTACACAGCATCGTTATCACAAACAATCCAATACTATGTTAACGAAACGTAAAATTTGTAGAAGGTTTGTCTATGGTGCGTGCGCGCGCGCCGGTCAGATAACGCGGCCGTAGCGCGCGTTTTACTGCGCTCTTATCTATGACTACTTGTTGTTGATTGTCTATGGGTGCCAGACTTATTTATTGCTTGCTTGCTCTGGGAGGAGATGCCGTTTAAGTGTGTTTTAATTTGGTTTTGGGTTTTTTGAGTTTAATCTTACTTTTTAACACCATTAATGTAACTTACGGATAAGTTTTTTTATAATTTGACTCTTATTATGTTAATGATAGCTTTTTTTTCTTTAATTAAACAAAGTCTTCAAAGTTATAATCAGCCCTTTCTGCAAATAAGATCTAAAGTTAATATCCTCTCTTATCTTTCCCATCTCTTAATTCGATATGTCAGTTGTCCAACTCAACATACCACTTTACTAATTCCTAGACGGCGAACCACCCTTCTTAATTCAAAATTCGCGGTATTCCGGAAGCGCGTGCGACGGTGGCGCCGCTAACTGCTCGCAGATGACGCACTTCCGCTGCGCGAGAGCACGTGGCGCGAATTACTCGCTCGCGAACAGTAATCGAACGTGACGCTCGCGAGACAGTTCTAATTGTATCACGTTGTTACGATCCAGTGGGCGGTGGCGTTTATTTTTGTGTGATTGCGAATAAATTGGATGTAGCGTTTTGATTTCGTATGAGATAAAAGTGTATTTGCTACTGAAATGGGATATTGAATGATTTTATGTGAGCTATTTTCTGTAACATTTTGTAATGTTAGGTATAGACGGAAAATATTGATTTAACTTCATAAAACTTTTCCATAAAGATAAAACTCCCAACACTTAGATAGTATTTTAACATAAAATGCTCCAACTATGATGGTGGCTGCAAAAATCATTTTTATAACTTTGTTTGTTTTGTGAAAATATCAAACTTTCATTAATGACTTGACTTATACCAACATATTTTACAGTTGCAACCCTTTACGTTCCTAAGCGACAAGTTTTCCTAGACTAAGATTCCAAGCATACCTCACTTAGCAATCGATGCTCAAGCTCAGTTACCCTTGCGATTGCAAGGGATCAGTCAAGTCCCTCCTGTCGTAAATCGGGGCCTATTACCGGCTGCGCTTGCGCCGCTACTTATATTAATGTGCTCGTAACATAGTGACGTGACACGTCTCTAAGCTGATAATCCTTACATTCGGTGTAACTGATGATAGTTTTGATCTACATTGTGTTTGGAGTAGTTTTCATTTCAATTATATTTTCGTACTTGCAAAATACACGCGGCTAGGGAAGAACAATTGGTCCTTTCATGTGATGATAGACAATGTATGACTATGTTTTCATAAAATAATAATTAAAACAAAATATGGTCCTATTTCCACATTGATCCTCAACGGATAAAAGGACCAGTTGTTCTTCTATTTCAAGTGTACGGAAATATCCCGGCAAAAGTCACAAAAAAATTTGGGACATCCAAAGAATTAAAAACGCATAAATATTCAATTTCTTTAACCGCTAACACAAGTCACCAGAGATTTATCCTCGAGTCTCCATCGAGATAAAAACGTGGATGAAAAAAAACCATATCGGCCAGAAATAGTATGTGAAGCGTAGAGACGCGATGACAGGGAATTTATTAACCATTCGGGATGACTAACTGCGCGGAGGGAGTCGCCGGGATTACCGCGAGATACCACGAAAACTCGGAGACTTTAAAGGAAATTGATTTCTGAAACTAAAATGTGACTGAATAGTGCTTGTGACTTGGGAATAATGGCACGGTTAGATAAAGCAAACTTTATGTAGGAGTAATACCTAAAGTGTACATGTATATCTACTAAGATATAAAATATTTTTTTTGATATAAAAAAAGGAACGATATCTTTTTGTTACAAGCAGGTAGAAAGTGTTTTGAACAAGCAACTACAAGACATAATAAGGCTACGTGAAGGAATGTTTTATAAATAATCGCCACTTTTTATCCAAATATTGTACCAAAGTTCTAAATAATCTTATCCACCACATACAAAAATGTTCTAAAATAAAGCATGGTAAGAGCGTCAGTAATAGGTGCGCACACGTCGCGACGCGCGTGATGCATGGCGTTTTAATTAGGACTTCCTCACACCGCGACACAACAAATGCTCCAACACGAGCCACACAAAATAAACCACTTGTAATGGAGATATCAAAGGCATAACTTCCTAGAAAACTTACTAATGATTAATTTTGTGCTAGATATTGTTTGCGACATCAAATGGTTTTATGTTAGCCTTGTTTTGTGTTTATGACAATTTATTGTCTTTGAAATATTGATGCAACTTATAATAAATAATGTTTTTTGTAAAACTTTGTTCACAAAAAAGGATTTTGAACTAGGAAATTTATAAAAATAGGGCCTCAGAAATCATTAGGCAGAACAATAGGACACAATAGCAGCCTATATAGCATAAGTAGTTGGTGGTATAGGTACTACAGACCGTATGCAAAAGGTAAAAGAAATACTTGTCTTGCATTCTATAAAAAAACATCGTATTATTTGTAAGCAATTTCATCATTAAAATATAGTTCACCGAATACAACAATAACTATGCACCAACCCTTTTAATTCCTCCTCTAGATAACAAATCTTAGTATATCTGCCGCATCAGTTGAAGCTTCCTTCCCAGACTGTTAACGACATCGTTTTTCACGTGTAATTTGAATACCCTGGTCCGCAGGATGCGAACTCCCAGCGGATTCGTGGAAGCTAAGGTACGGGGGTGATCCCACGACATAAATATTGGCCAAGATACCTTCGCTACCCTTGGAAGTTGTATGATACCTATCTATGTATGGTATAGTGTGGTCTTTTGATATGCAGTTTAGAACTTCGATAGTGCAATACCTAATGATGAAGTGAGTTGTTGCGGTCGACAATTATAATATTTTTACGTGTAACTACTATCGCGATTGAAAAACGTAGGTCAACATAAACTTACTTTGCTTTTTATATGATTAAAAGTAAAACATGCTACTTCTTTAGTAACATTTTTTTTAATTCAGTACTTATGTACATTTAAAATTATACAAAATTGGTAAGTAATTCGTTGCTACCGAGCTGCGCATTACACAAGCACATTACTCAGAAGTTACGGATTCTATACTTATCTGAAAACAAGATATCTACCACTACACACAAGCTTGTATTTATGTTATAATTACTGACCAAAAAACTTATGACTGTAACCAACAGATTTCGCAGGAAGACAAAGAAATTAGTTTCCCAAACATTTACTTACACAAACAAATCAGTTAGACGTTTTAATTAGGTTTGTTTAACACACGTATAAATATTACTCTAATTGGAGTGATGTTAATTAAAAGCAGGCACGCAGATAACGTAGTAGTCCAAATATAAAATAAAACAAATTGTCAAGGTTGGTAATTTTGACAAGGAGATCATATAAGTGAACAGCTCTATCTGAAAGGAACAGGTAAAAGCTACCTGTTCTTGCATCTGATAAGTAGGTATGTTACAATATAATAATAAAATGTCTCAATTTTCCTATAAATTGTAACAATAACTACTTAATGGAATTTATTTTCGGATCTATCCATGATATTAAACTCAAATCAACAATACAACTTGAAAAGCTCAATAAAAAGCACAAGCAAGTTAGGTTAGGACTGAATCATAAAGTATAATATTATTTATTTGAACATAAAATCTGATGCATTTTTTGGTGTATTTATTTGGAACAATTAAGAAATTATTTTCGTAAAAATCAAGAAAATTGCTATTGCACTTGCCGCCATAAACTTGTGTCCTCGCTCTACTCGAGAGCGAGATTTAAGATGCAAACTGATAATAAACTGATGGCACATTATTTATGCAAATTATCTGTCTCACCACCGTGCACGCCCTTTTCATTTATTTTAATTAGGACAATTATACACTCAGCGGCACGGAATTTGGCCCAAACAAACACAAGTAGATATCAGCCCAGATAGCCGTTGTAAATTCTAATTTCATATGTGAGGTTCTTGATAAAGTAAACTCCTTTGTCGTATGTGTAAACTATTTATTACAGTACAGCGTTTGTGTAGCAGAGGGTACTAAGTTATCGAGACAACTGACAAGTGACGACTGAGCTTTTTCTCAGCATTTCCCGCCTTAAATAACCTTGTCGATGACAGTTGGTATTCTGTACAAAAAAGATTTAAAGCGGGAAACGAGTAACTACCACAAAAGTGTTGCCAGTTACAAAAATATAAAAGCATATTGTGACGTTATTAATAAATCATTTTACAAGAACTATTTGTAAATTTAAAATAATATTTATAAATTTAGCCTAACAACTCGGCCATCCGACTAACATTAACGAGACCTCTCGTTATGTAAAGATATGCAATGAAAAGTAAGTAATTATAAAATAGTAATATTTGACATAACTAGATATGTCCGATAGCCAAGTTTACATCAAAGATAAGAATAAGGTTTACATAGTCTATATCGACAAGCAAATATTATAAAGTAGCTCGTGGATACATAATCAAATATGTTATGAAATAGTTACTTAGTACATTATTCACGAAATCTGATCAAACATGAATATATAGTTCCAACTTGATGTGAAATGTGATATAAACATTATTAAAGTTTACAATTGTGAATTAATAAAGTACTTCAGCCTCTTGAAAAGAGATACTATCATAATTAATTAATTTTTACATTTTTATATTAGAAATAAATATAATCATCTATAACACCGTGTTGTATAATCTACTTTTACTTATAATATTATAATTCTCTGGGAATTTAACAATCAAGCATTCACATTATGTTCCTGATCTAAAAGCTTTTGACCAACAGGGGCCATGACACTGCCACCTTTGACATGGTCGCGTGTTAATACCACATAGTACTTATAATTTGCCTTTTAATAATTGAACATGACTTTACATGATCTTC
Source organism: Helicoverpa armigera (assembly GCF_030705265.1). Classification (NCBI taxonomy): domain Eukaryota; kingdom Metazoa; phylum Arthropoda; class Insecta; order Lepidoptera; family Noctuidae; genus Helicoverpa; species Helicoverpa armigera. Next base: position 10,609,625 of record NC_087138.1, on the reverse strand, counting down.
TCGTGAGAACATACAGGAGGTGACCATGACGCTATCGCTCCCTGCATGACCACACGGTGACCAAGATCTTAATAATCTCCAAGGGCGCGAGGCCGGCCATGACTTTGCCCAGGGACTGTCCATGACATTGCCAATCCCTGCCTTAGAGTGTAATAAATGATGCCTTGGTTTGATAGTATTTTAATTATCAATAGGAACCTTTTCATTTAACTTGACAAAAGGCTAGACTTGTGAGACTTACATTATTCGTTACATTGGACTTCGTCATCCTCATCGGTTGAGGACATGTCATCATAAGCACTACCGAAACTTAACCATGGAAACAGCTTGTCTAGTGCTACAATAGCTTCATAAGTTTTCCTTTCTTTGTTAACGGGGTGTCTTCAATGACAAACCTATCGTTTGGGAGGATTTTCTTAATTCTATAGGGCCCGCGACATTTAGCTTCTAGTTTTCTGGATTGGCCATCTTGACTAGGAACATTCCTAAGAACCCTAACTAGGTCACCAACTACAAAATTATTTCCCTTTTTCCTATGTAAATCATAACGTGCCTTATCTTTGTCTTGTTGTACCTCTATCAAGGTCTTTGCAGTTTCACGTAAACTTTCTAAATTACTAACGTCGGCCCCTACATCTTCTATGATCTCGTTTAGGTTTCCTACAGAGGGTGGGTAGCTCTATAGCCAAAGAGAAGTTCTGTAGGAGTTTTCTTTGTCGTGGAGTGTATGGTGGTATTTATTCCTAATTGAATGTCTGGTAAGTATTCGTCCCAGTTTCCCTTAGGTTTTTCGTGGGACATGGAGCCCAATGCGGCAAGGATGGTACGGTTATACCGCTCCACCTGGCCGTTAGCTCGGGTGTAGCTACGGCATTAAATATATGTTTTATACCAAGCGATTTAACAAAGTCCTGAAATTTCTTTCCCGTAAAACTCGTACCCTGGTCAGTTATAAGTCGCGTTGGTGTACCGAAGTAGCTTATGTGTTCTTTAAGCACACGTATACTTGTCGTAGACTTCGTATTACGGACCGGTGTTATGTTAATGTATTTCGTGAAAGAGTCAATAATGACAAGTATATAGCAGTTACCTCTTTGCTACGATTGAATGGGCCTAGATGATCCGCGTGGATAGTGTGAAACGGTATTTCAGTTTTGGTATGGGATGAAGGAAGCCAGCTTTGCTTCCCGACGGGACTTTATGATGGGCACATTCAAGACATGCATTAACATATTTTTTGTGAATTTACGTATTTTTGGGAACCAAAGGTAGCCTTAATCCGTTCTAGCGTTTTTCGAAGCCAAAGTGTCCGACTTCATCGTGATTCGCCCTGAGAATTTGCCAACGCACACCCTTTGGCACCACCCACCTAAGCACGCCTGGTTCAATGATACGATACAACTTATCATTTTGATTTTATAATTCTTAATGATGTCTGCAGCGTTTTGGGATTGCGGATCAGTTAACACGTTTTAATACGTTTAGTCTCATCATCGTTGTCTTGTACCGTTGCGATCCAGTCTTGGGAACCTACGTTTAGCACGTCTAACACACGCGTTTCACAGTCATTGTCGGGAATGGGACATCTACTAAGGGCATCAGCGTGTGCCATTCTTTCACCAGGTCTGTATTCAATGGAACAGTCATATTCTTGGAATTGAATCCACCATCTCGCTATTCGGGGTATTAAGTCCCGTTTCGTTAGGGTTGTACGCAAAGAGTTACAATCAGTCAAAATGGTGAATTTAATCCCAAGCAAATAGACGCGGAATTTATTTAGCGATGCTATTACAGCCAATGTTTCAAGTTCATACGAATGGAGCTTTTGCTCATCCGTGGTTGTCTGACGGCTGTAATAAGCAACTGGATGGAATACACCAGTTTCTCCCTTTGCATTAGAATGCCGGCTATGCCTATTTTGCTGGCATCAGTATGCAGTTGGGTTTCTGCTCGAGGGTCGTACAAAGCAAGGATTGGCCTTTGGACCAAATTTTGCTTCAAGGTCTCAAAGGAATTCTGTTCAACCTCAGTCCAGCGCCATTTGGCATCCTTCTTCAGAAGTTCGGTCAATGGTCTCGCTATTGTTGCGAATCCCTTGACAAATCTCCTGAAGAAACTAGCCAAACCAATAAAACGGCGCACGTCATGTTGGTTCTGGGGTACGGAAAATTTTGAAACTGCATCAGTTTTAAGGACCCCGGCCTAATCCCATCCGCACTGACTTCGAATCCCAAATATTCTATCTTATCGAAGCAGAATTTGCATTTCTCAAGTTTTAGAGTAAGTCCACTGCTTTTGAGAAGTAATAGAACCTCCTCAAGTAATTTTAGGCAATCTTCAAAAGAGCGTCCTGGGATCAAAACATCATCCATATATATAAGCACATGTTTGTTTCTAACCTTGGCTAACACTTTATTTATTGCCCTTTGGAATACGGAGGGAGCGTTTACCAGTCCGAACGGCATACGGTTGTATTCGTATTGGCCGTCGGGCGTAATAAAGGCAGTTCTTTCTCGGGATTCTTCAGCTATGGGAATTTGGTAATACCCTGATGCTAAATCGAGAGTAATAAACATGGTATTACCAGCCAAGAGATCCAATTGATCTTCTATGCGGGGGAGTGGAAAATGTTCCTTAACGGTCTTTCTGTTTAAAGCCCTATAATCAACACATAGGCGTTTTTCGCCAGATTTCTTTGCACGAGGACTATAGGGCTTGCATACGGCGAAGAAGATTCCCGGATGATGCCACTCTCTAACATTTCTTGAATCATAGATTGTACTAGTTGTCTATCAGAATATGACAGGCGATAGGGCCGGTAGACCACGGGCTCAGAATCTTTTAACTTAATTTCCATCTCTACACTAGTTGTATAGCCCAGTTCATGCAAATTAGATGAGAAACATTTGCGATATTTCTCCAACAATTTCACAAGTTCAAATTTCTGCTGTTGTGTTATGTTACCGCATTTTAAAGCTTCGTCAGTTAATTGTATGTCCAAAATATTATAAGTGTTTGGTACGTCTAGAGTGCTCGCTACCCGAGCTCGTGTCACTAATGTATCTATAGGCATATTTATGTCTTTGTCACATATGTTTTGTATTATTAATGTCCCTAATCCTAGACTTAAGTCATATTCACCGGGAAGAAGAAAATATTCATAACCTGGGCGTCCTCTAATTGTCCCGTGTACGTAAATCCTGCCGCAAAAAATTGTATCTGACTTTACCTTTATAGCATTAGTGGTGTGTGGTTTTAGATTATTAGACTGAAAGGTCAGTAATATCAACTTGGAGTCATCGTGAACTTGGCAGCGCTTAACAATTATATCTGTATTAGTTTTTGTTATTTGTATCTGTGGACGTTCAGTGTACGTGTGTCCTAGTAATACCGGGTCATTAATCATATCGTCAGTCACAATCAAAATCTCAACATTTTCTTCAATTATGTCCTGTACATCTATATCAACGAACGCACGTCCTACTGGCCGGTAGGGAATATTACCTAATCCCCTCAAAATAGGCAGGGACTCAGTTTTCCATTGAATTCCTAGACTTATCGCGTCAGTCAGTCTAATAAGGGTACATTCGCTTCCAAGATCAATATGAGACAAAAGTGTTTTGCCATTAATTCTAATTGGAATTTTGTACTTAGCATTTATATTATCAGTCGAATGTACTTCCATTACAGACTGGGACTCTACATTGGCTTTATGAGCTTGGTTCGTTTTATTAGGGCAGTTATCTGCTAAATGACCTCTCAAATTGCAATTATTGCATCTAATTGTAGGTTTAGAACAACGGAAAAATGGATGACCAGTCTCGTTACAATTATAACATTTTAAACTTTGTGGCTTAGGCCTTTTATCATTATCCGATTTTTGAGCAGGTTTCTTTTCCTGTCGATCTGTATTTTTATTTTTAGGATCGTTACCAATCGGTTGATTAATTTTTACACTTTTAAAGAACTTAAGCAACTGTTCGGGTTCAGAGAATTGCGCCCCTTGAGCACCTAGGCGAACACCCCTATCGTCTATGCCGTATATTATGCAGTCGACTGCATCCTTACCATAGATTTTGCAACGGTTTAGCAGATTAATTTTAGTATAAAAATATTCCTCAAGAGATTCGCCAAACTTAGCTCTCTTATTCAACATTTGAGTAAGTGTCTCCGCATAGTTAGTTTGTGAAGGAAAAGACTCCGTTAACCTTAATTTCCATTCAGACCAGGAATGTAGCAGAGAGGAGACCCTGATACCAGGTTTTAGCAACGCCGCAGAGCTTGGGCATTGCATAATGGACTATTTGTTTATCAGACCATCCATAAATCTGAGCGCATTCTTCAACCTTATGTATCCAGGTCTCCACAGTCTGCTCACGGCACATTGGGTCGAAATCAGGTACAACATTTAAGACAGGGAATTTATCTACGTCAGTGGTATTTTTACTTGCTATAACGTTTAAAAGTTTTTCAACTATATCTAGATTACTTAAATTAGCACTTCTCTTCCTACGAGGCGACCTTTCCTCCGAACTTGACAGCGATGATTGACTTTGTACTCTACGTCTTTTAGATAAGCCTTTATGAGTAGTTCTTGAATTCTCTCCTACCTCGTGCACTGAAGG